>NW_005842253.1:417027-421103 GCF_000455745.1 Alligator sinensis
GAATTGGCTAGAGGGTCGCACCCAGAGAGTCGTAGTGGATGGGTCGGTATCAACCTGGAAGGGTGTGGGCAGCGGGGTCCCGCAGGGCTCAGTCCTTGGACCGATACGCTTTGATATCTTCATCAGCGACTTGGACGAGGGAGTGAAGTGTACTCTGTCCAAGTTTGCAGATGACACAAAACTGTGGGGAGAAGTGGACACGCCGGAGGGCAGGGAACAACTACAAGCAGACCTGGACAGGTTGGACATATGGGCGGAAAACAACAGAATGCAATTCAACAAGGAGAAATGCAAAGTGCTGCACCTAGGGAGGAAAAATGTCCAGCATACCTACTGCCTAGGAAATGACCTGCTCGGCAGCACGGAAGCGGAAAGGGATCTTGGAGTCCTAGTGGACTCCAAGATGAACATGAGTCGGCAGTGTGACGAAGTCTTCAGCAAAGCTAACTGCACTTCAAGAGGGATGTGGATAACCTGGAGAGGGTCCAGAGAAGGGCCACTCATATGGTTAAGGGCTTGCAGGCCAAGCCCTATAAGGAGAGACTAGGGCACCTGAACCTCTTCAGCCTCTGCAAGAGAAGGCGGAGACGCAACCTTGTGGCTGCCTATAAGTTCATCATGGGGGCACAGAATGGAATTGGTGAGGTTTTACTCACCAAGGCGCCCCCAGGGGTTACAAGAAATAATGGCCACAATCTAGCAGAAAGCAGATTTAGACTGGACATTAGGAAGAATTTCTTCACAGTTCGAGTGGCCAAAATCTGGAATGGGCTCCCAAGGGAGGTAGTGCTCTCCCCTACCCTGGGGGTCTTCAAGAGGAGTTTAGATAGGCATCTAGCTGGGGTCATCTAAACCCAGCACACTTTCCTGCCTATGCAGGGGGTCGGACTCGATGATCTATTGAGGTCCCTTCTGACCTTAACATCTATGAATCTATGAATATGGGCATAGTTGGGCATCTAAAATGGTACTACATACATATATATGGGGTGCATCTACACAAGATGCTACTGCACAGTGGTTACTGCACATTTTTTTAGTACTTGCTTATACAAGTATTAAATAAATTCATGGCAACAGGAGTTACTGCATAGTGTCAGCAAATGTATTTTAAGTAACATTACTGTGCAGTAGCCTAGTAATACTGTGCAATAGTATGTTAGCACTCTCCATGTTGTGAGGCACTACTGCACAGTAGATGTGCCCATTAATATATTAACATACATACTAATACTCTGCTTGGTTTTTGTAAGCTTCTGAAACATTGAACATAGTGAATGTCACTAAAAGATTCTCAACTATTTAAAGAGAGACTACCTTACTAAGTAGCAGGCCCAAAACAAGACTTTTGATTTCAATTAAGATAGGGTAGCTTCTGTGTGGTAAAATTTTTTGGAAAGGGCATTCTAACAATTACTGGTGGTTGCAGTCAGGGCTGCACAAAACTGCAAGTATTCATTTTGCAAGGATTTGCAAGTTGTTCTACAACATTAGCTATTTATGTCCACCATGACACCAGCAACTCATGATACAAACCTTTGCCAACTTTTGCCTATTTTCTATTTTCCAAAGTGGGCAGGAATATTTTCTGTCACCCACCAACATTAATTTCTTAACTCCCCAATAAAAGACTAAAATAATCTGATTCATCACATTTGTTTTGTTACTGTAATGCAAGAATGAAACAGAGTAAAGAATTAGAAAAATTAAATGCACAGCCTGTATTTCCAAGCTCTTTTTCCACAATGATATTAGAGAACAGCCAGAACCTTGAGTTAATTTCCCTTTTTTTGCTTTTAATACATGTGAACACATGGATAGTATCTTCCAGATGCATATTTTCTGTAATTTTCCTTTCAATTGAAATTAAAATAAGACCAATAAGCTGAGACAGAGTCATCACAGAAAACAAATGTATCAGTATAAGTTTAAGTTTAAGAAAAAACAGCATTTTCCACTTGCGACAGAAATATGCACGGTTACTAGAATCCTGGGTGCTACGGATATATTTCAAAACAAGGATGAAACTTTTTTTTTGTACAAAATCAAATAGAGTTTTGGGCATGTTTGAGGTTTCAGCTAGAAGAACTTGAAGTTCATTCTAAAAACCAAGCATATGTCAGAGGATGTATTCTCTAAGCTATCCATCTACTAGAGCCTTGCTTAAAAACTGACTGGCAGTTGCAGTTCTTTGATGTTTCAGACATATATAAAAACCAAATAGCTTATGTAAAGATCTTTCTGGAAGTAGCTTTCTAAAGTCGTGGAAACAATATATACATATATAGTTATTTCCTGGATAATTGTACGTCATTGGCCTGAAAATCAAATATTCTTTTTTTTTTTTTTAATTATTTTCACTTTACATTGTTTTTCTTGTGGGTGCAACAGGGGGGTTCACTTGTTACCTGGAAGAGGACATGGGGCAGGACTGCAGGGATAGGTATCTTTAAGGCAAGAACTTCTATAGCTAGAAGGGGTGAAGAGCTACAGCTGAGGACAAGCTACAGACATACTCCTCCTGAGGACTGGATGCTGCTAACAAGGATCTCCTGTGCAGCCCTGAGTGGACAGGGTCAGGTGACTAGAAAGCAGGGAGGGCCCAGGTCCATGAAAGCAGATCAGCAGTTGAGGACAAGGCAGGAAAGAAAAGACCTAGTAGGCAAGCCAGAATGGACCACCCTCCAGGGGAAAAATAGAGACACCCTTGAACTCAGGCAGCAGACCCAAGAACATATGGAATGCTGCAGCATAGGGGGGTATTCTGTTTTCTTTTGGGCCCAGTGGGGTGGAGGTTGTTTGGTTGCTCAGAGGGCATGATGGTTCTTAAAAAGGGAAGAAGTCTCTGTTGTTAACAACCAATTGAATGGGTATGGCTAAAAGAGGTGATGGGGAGACTGCACTGCAGAGAGCCAAAACAAATGATTCTCCTGTAATTAACTCCCAGTGGGTCAAGACTGCTTGTTCCAAGGCCTGGGACCTGCTGGGGCAGTGGAGGCTGAGGTCTGGCCTGGAGGCAGATTCATTGGCCTGTGAAGCTGAAGATTGTGGGTTTGAAATCCAGCAGGATTACAAATAGACTTATTGGCCAGGACAGGGAGCAGGGCAGAGGCCCCTGGAAGCAGCCTGGACCCTACTACCAACAGTGATGCTGATGAAGACAAAGCAGTACCAACTGGCGTTGGATTCTCACCACTTTGCTTCCCCTCCCCCCTGTAAATTGGGCACACAACCCTGGGGTCACTTGCCAATGGTACCCTATAACTGGGAAGCTATCTTTGATTGCCAGATCCCCCTCCAGTTCCTTAACACTGGTCAGGACACTTGTCTCCTATCATAGATAATTTGTCTCCCTTCTCAGAAAAGCAGTCTGAAAGGAAATTCTTGAAGGCCCTAAATAATTCATAGTTTGATTTGCCATTTCAACTTCTTGAGGCATTTTATTTGCAATGTTGACTTCATAAATCATAAATTTATAGTTGCAGAAAAAACAGAATTTATAGTTGCAGATTTGGTGAGTGAGCAACTCAGCAATACATTGTGCTTCAGTTCCTGTAATTCCTTTTTACTTCAAGTGTCTGTTTCAAACCTAAAACAACATAGGCTTCTGAAACCTTGTACCACGATATGTGGATGACTTTGATTAGTTTCCCCATCTCATATTACTTAAACCAGGGGTGTCCAGCCTTTTTGAATGTGGGGCCGGATCATGAACTTTTTATCACCCAGTGGGCCAGCGTGCCATATTCAAAGATGTCACAGGAAGTGGTATCATATCAGGAAGTGATGTCACGTGACCTTTGACACCAATGAAGTTGCAGGGGTTGACATGGTCCTGGTTGACATGGCATGCATGCCCGGGTTGACATGGTGCTGAAGGAGCTGCTTGGCTACAAACAGGTTGACCTGGTGCTGAGAAGCCGCGGGGACAGGCCGGGGTTAACCTGGGGCCTGCCTGGCCTGCCGGTGCCATGCCCGGGTTGACATGATGCTGCAGGACCCACCTGGGCAGAACCCGGTCGGCACCAGCCAGGAAAAGCAGAAAGCAGCTGAAGCTGGCTTCCCATGTGCTGCTG
>NW_005842253.1:421222-421462 GCF_000455745.1 Alligator sinensis
TCCGCCGCCGCTTCTGCTGGCCAGTGCAGACCCAGCCGGACTCCTCCTCCCGCCCCCAGCAGCACATGAGAAGCCACTCCCTTGGGGCCTTGCGACCAGGTCTGGAGAGCCACAGTGCCCGGGGGAGACTGGCTGGGGGAGCAGGCGCCACCTTGCTGTGGGGTCGGGCAGGGAAGGTCAGTGGGGATGGCTTGAAGCAGGCGGGTCAAGAGGCAGGCGTGGGCTGGCAATGCCAGCGGC
>NW_005842253.1:421592-427419 GCF_000455745.1 Alligator sinensis
CCCACCCCACCCCCCCGCGCTCCACGCCGGCGGCTCTGCACTCTGCGCTGCCGGCCCGCAGTGGCGGTCCCATGCTCCACCGCTGCCGCAACCCCACGCTCTGCCACCGCCACGGCCCCACGCTCTGCCGCCACCGCGGCCCCATGCTCCACTGTGGCAGTACTGCCACCGCCGCGGGCCAGATAAAATGGCTTGGCGAGCCACATGGCGGCCCGCGGGCCGTATGTTGGACAAGCCTGACTTAAACTTTTTGGTAAGATTTTGGTCACATAATCATCCCAATGCTATGCTGAGTCTTCAAGAGAGTTTAAACTATTTGAGCCATGTCAAAAAAATACCACAGTTTTGATGCCATAACCCCTAGCATCGAGTACAAGATTCTAAAAATGTGCATTGTTGCAAAAATCTAACAAAAATGTTCTTTGTTCATAGCACTTCTACCTTTTCCTCAAGTCTTTCTTTTGCAGAAAGACATCTAATAATCCCTGTCATCTACTCTTGATTTACTAGGGTCTTCGGTATAATCAAGTATATTATATTAATAGTAGCCAGCTTTCAGGGCAGAAATAATTTCCTTCTTGATCATGTTCCCAAGAATTTGAATTATTTTGTTTGATACTTTAGGCCAGGTAATGATCATAAATTTCCTTCAGAGTAATTTGTGGGAGATGTTCTTTCATCACAAGATCATGTTCTTCATGCAACTATACAAATTTAACAACTTCCCCATTGTGGGATGCATAGAGCTCCCCTGTACAATGTTTTTTAGTTGTGCAACCTGATCAGGTTAAAAAAAAAAGCCTTTCTAAAACAGTTGATGGTTTATCAGAGAATTAATGTTTTATCATGGAATATTTTTGATGCTGGTCTTTTCTTTATCAATAATACAATCTTCTTTTTTTTCTAATTTCTTTCCTCATATGAAAGCTTTTCACATGGATTTCCATCCTCCCTCATTTTACATGTTTTGCTGGAATACTTATTGTTTTTCTAGACTCAAATAGCATTCCCTGGCTCAAGCAAAATCTCTGGAGTTAAATAACCTGCAGAAAAAGCAATCAACAGCCTCAGCTGAAATGAAATGAAGAAGCTTTACTCATTCTCCTTTTGAAGACCAGAATGAAAAATGGAAAGCTAAAATGTTTCTCCCATTACTCTCCAAAGGAAAATGCTTACTGTTTGTTTGGTCATTTAGAGTATCAGTGCTCCCTTTCCTTTGTAAAGTCTTCCATTTTCCTTGAATAAGTGCAATTGTATTATATTAATATTGTCTGGAGGCATGTCAACCTCCACAGATGGAAAGTTACCTCATTGGTATCAGCATTTTTCTTCTGATAGGTCTGAAAGAAGAGAAAACTATTTCTTTTAGTTATAAGAATTACTTTCAAATGTGGGAGTGCTGACATTTTGAACATTAATAACTACAAGATTCTTATGCATCTGTTGGACATGAAACAAACCTTAAAAGTGCTTGACTTTACTTCACATTGTTAATGTTTCTTTCAGCTTTTCTTTAGTGACATTCAGCTCCAGAGAGACATTTCCATTTTCATGAAAGATTGTTATTGCCATTTTCATTTTCAGCCATATTGATTCACACACTGAAGACTATTAGCTAACTAAATATGTACACAAGCGCCAGAGCCATAGCAGGGTAGCTACATACTTGGGGCTGCTATGATGCGCTGGTTAGTGCCAGCTGCAGCGGTGCCAAAGGTGGCGGTATGTCTAGCTACTACCATGGCAGTGGCTATTTTTGTGTCCCTCCACAAAGACTGCAACCCAAGCTGCTGCCCATATCCATCCCTTTTGTTATGCTAGTGACAAACAAACTGATTTAGGAACTCCTAAACAACTCAGTAAAAAAAATATTATTTCACATAGAAAACATTGATAACATATGTTGTTTTCTATTGGCAAGTTTCAAAACAGTGCCACTTTTAACAGAAATCAGAAAATTCTGGTGAACAACAAATGTTATTCTCAAAAGACTCTAACTTTAGCCCAAGAAACACTTGCAAGTGGTAAAAAAACAAGGTAGGGAAGTGCATGTAACTATCTGTTGTTTTGTCTAAATTATTGTCTGAAGAAAATGCTGGCTTCAAAACCTTTACAAGCAGAACCTGTCTGCTTCAACTCCCATGTGGCCCTGAAAAAAATGGAGCCCTGGAAGAGACTCTGCTTCAGTTACTTGGAATGCCAGAGGGTCCGCAGTCAGTCTGTAAAGTTCAGTTTCCAGTAAAGGAGTAACAAATAGGACTTTGCCCAGGAAGTGTGCCAGGGAGGCCAATGAAAAAGCCATTACTATAACTCAAAAAATCACAGACACCCTTTGAGATAAAATCCAAATGTAGAAATCAAGTAGTGTTCATCTGGGGAAGTTTTATCCAGGCTATATGACAACCCACATAACTGGAGATAATTGAGATGGGCAATGCTACAACCAGTGGAAATTGGTAGAAAAAGTTATCACATCATGCCCATTAGAGAGGCCAGTGTGGCTACAAAACTTTCACTGTACATGAAGCAGATGTGGCCTGTCTAAACATGGCACTGGCTTGTCTCATGTAGACATAACCTACGTGGCCCCTATGAGCAGAGAGAGGTAGTTAGCTGTGTTAGCCTGAAGTATGAGCCGGCAACATGATAGAGGAGCTGATTCAATTAGTCTATAAGTTGCACCTCACCCTGTCTTCTCTGTGTTCTGTCTATACATTGCCTAACTTCTCCATATATTTTCCTAGTTATTGTTTGACCTGGAAGAAATGGAGCCCAGGCATAGAGAGAGAAAACCCCCATAATCTGCAGTGCATTCAGTTTTCTGCCTTGAAGCTTCCCTGCCCATGTTATGACAGCAGTGTCAAACTTGGTGTTATGTCACTTCTACTTCTGAGCAAAATCCCATTGCAAAACTGCCATAGTTGTTCAGTGGAATGCTTTGCTAATGTCACTTAGATTTCACTGAAATTGACAAATTAACTAAAAAAAAAACATTCAAAGAGTACAAAATCAGTCAAAACTGATCTCTGGGAAATTACTGCTGTGATTCTAACTTGTAGATTCTACTGCTAAGTTGGAAAGCCCTTGCTTTATACAATTCTAGGGTTCAGGTTGTTACTGTTTCAACAAGCAATGACTGTAGCATATTGCAAGCCATTCTATAAATAGTGCAGGTTTCTCTTACAAAATGCATTTGCATACATTAAATCAAGATGCCCTAATTAAGACAGCAAATTCAGCTGAATGCATAATAAAGTAATAGCCATGCATAATCTTTTCACTACGTGCGGTACTGTGGAAGGAACCTGAATGAAGTAAGTTAATACTCTTCCTGTGTTTTAGGAGAGCCAACTTAATATTCTCAGTGTCTTGAGAATATTTTTACTAGCAGGAAAACAAAGAAACATACATCAGTCTATTAATAATATGGGCTAGTACAGCACTTGTATGCCTTTACATAGTATATAGAATAGCCAGTGTTTTCATAATTACAATCAGCTAAATAATGTGTAGAATGAGTGATGCAATTTGAATGACAAAATTAAAGTGTCTGAATTATTTTCCCACAGATTTAGAACAGCTTCTTAAAAGGTTCTAAAGTGCCAATTGAATGCCAGAATTCTCTTTAGTCAGTGATTGTCTGCTGTTTGCAATCAATCTGCAATTTGTCATTCCGTTTCTAATAAAATATTAATGTAATCAGATAAAACAATTTTCCTTCTGGATTTGCAGTTGGTTTAGCATCAAGGTTATGTTTTTTATTGTTGCAAATATTTGTAGTGTTTTCACTGCTACAGTTTAATCTAGTGATTCTCAACTAGGGTTCCATGGTATCCTGGGGTGCCCTGAGATCGATCCTTGCAAGGGTACTGTGGGGTGCAACACAATGTTAGCACTGTTAGGTGTGCAAACATGATTCACAAGATAAACCCAGAAATTTCAATCAGGAATCTATAGTGATAAAAACATTCTGTCCTGTTCTGGTCTTTCTAAGTTCCTTGCACCAGAAAAAATTGCTCTGTTTGTATAGTAAAAAAAGAGTGAAAATGAAGAGTTGGCATTTTCCAAGGAGTGCATCACATTTATCAAAGAGTGATTCAAATCTATCGAGGGGTGCCTTGAGTCTAAAAAGGTTGAGAACCACTGGTGTAATGCTTCACAGCGCAGCTGTTAAGGGGTATGTATAAAAGCACAAAGTGATAAATCCTGAGCAAGACAGGACGTGAAGACCAGAACAGCATTAATGAGGGTTGTTGATTAGCTGCAATATTGCTTTTTTCTATAAGAAAGAGTAAGGCTAAAGAGGGAGCATACAGCTAGCTAAGCTGCACTCCCTAAATGATGGTGGTTTTGGCTTTTTTGTTTTTCCAAAAGAGCTGGGAACTGGGGTCAGGCAGGACAGCCTAGGGTAGGGGGCTGGGAGACTGTGTGGGGGTCACTGGGCTTATGACAGAGCCCCCATATTGCATGGCGCAGTGGGGGGCAACGGGTCTCACCCCCCACTTCTTTTGGCCTTATTTCCATCTTGCAAGTTCTATATGTTTTTTCTCTCAGTCCAATTCCCTCCTCTTCATACTTCTTAAGTCTTTTGAACAGGCCCAACACCTAGATGACCTTCCTTACAGCCTGTCAGACCTCAATGTGATCTTTTCACTGGCTTACTGACAGTTCGTCCTTCTGGATCTCACTATTCTTCTTGTAGGAGCTCTTTTTTTCTCCCTGATCAAAGTCCTTCTGCCCATGCACTGGTGGGGGTTCTTCCTTTATAATTTTTCTGAGAAGCATAACCTCAAACCTGTCAGTTTCTTCTTAAAGGGCTCTGCCCCTTCTCCCTATAATGAGGATTAAAGGGACCCTGTTACAGACCACAACAGTGTTGTGCTTAGTACTACTCTCAGGAAAGGAACCTAGCATGGAGGCTGGATTCTGCAAAAGCAAAGGGTTGACAAGTGTGTTTGAAACAGGCCTTGACACATGTTAACACACTGATCTTCAAACAAGATGTCTCAGCACTCTTGAGATCCTTTTAAGGGTGATGCGAGGTGCTGCACAATATTATCACTGCTAGGTTAGCACTGTTAGGATTAAAATAGAGATTTCAAATAGGAATCATAGATTTCATAGACATTAGGGCTTGAAGGGACCTTGGAAGATCATCGAGTCCAGTCCCCCGCCCGAGGGGCAGGAAGTTAGCTGGGGTCATAGGATCCCAGCAAGATAAGCATCCAATCTTCTCTTGAAGGTGTTCAATGTAGGTGCATGAACCACCTCCGATGGCAGGCTATTCCAGACCTGGGGGGCTCAGACAGTAAATAAATTCTTCCTTATGTCCAGTCTGAAATGGTCTTGCAGTAGTTTAGAACTGTTTGACCTCGTCATACCTTGGGGAACTCTGGTGAACAAATCTTCCCCCAGATACTGATGGTCACCCCTGATAAACTTATAGGTGGCCATCAGATCACCCCTGAGCCTGTGCTTTTCCAGGCTAAAGAGCCCCATAGCTCTCAGCCTGTCATCATAAGGTCTGTTTTCCTGACCTCTGCTCATGTGCATGGCTCTCCTCTGGACTCTCAAGCTTCTCCACATCCTTTTTGAATTGTGGGGCCCAAAACTGGACGCAGTACTCCAGCTGTGGCCTCACCAAGGCTGAGCACAAGGGGAGAATGACGTCCCGGGATTTGCTTGAGAAGCATCAATGGATGCAAGCCAGCGTTTTGGTCGCTTTACTAACCGCAGCATTGCATTGCAGGCTCATGTTCATCTTGTGGTCAATGATGACCCCCAAGTCTCTTTCTTCCATAGTGCTAGCCAGCGTAGCACTGCCAAG
>NW_005842253.1:427527-428758 GCF_000455745.1 Alligator sinensis
TGTCCACATCATTAATGAAGATGTTGAACAATATGGGTCCAAGGACAGAGCCTTGGGGGACCCCACTGGTCACAGGACACCATGACGATTGACTTCCATCAATTACCACCCTCTGGGTCCGACCATGAAGCCAATTTCCCAGCCCGCCAATTGTGGACCCAAGGCCAAAATTGGCCAGTTTTGCCAAGAGGTGATCATGGGATACCAGATCAAAGGCTTTTTTGAAGTCAAGATATATGACATCAATCTCTTCTCCCTTGTCCAAGTGATAGGTCACCTGGTTGTAAAAGGAAATAAGATTGGTCAAGCAAGACCTACCCACAACAAACCTGTGCTGGCTATCCCTCAGGATGTTGGCATCGGCCAGTCCATTAAGGATGGCCTCTTTAATAAACTTTTCTAAGACCTTCCCTGGGATAGAAGTCAGGCTGATGGGCCTGTAGTTTGCCGGATCCACTTTCTTCCCTTTCTTGAAGATAGACACCATACTATCCTTCTTCCAGTCTTCGGGTACTACACCAAAGTGCCAGGAGTTCTCAAAGATCCATGCCAGGGGCTGGGCAATGATGCTCGCCAGCTCCTTGAGTACCCTGGGGTATAGATTGTCAGGGCCAGCTGACTTGAAGGTATGCAGCCTCTCAAGGTGTTCCTTCATGAGGTCAGCATTGATGGAGGGCAGGGGATCTCCCTCACCCAACTTCCCTGTCCCGTAGTGGGCAGGGGCGTCCCATGGGACTGATGAAAGACCGATGCAAAGTACCCATTTAATAGGTTGGCTTTTTCCTGGGCATCAGTTGTCGCGTCTGGTTTAGCAGGGGTCCAATGTTGCCCTTGCTTTTCCTCCCATTCCCCACATATCTGAAAAAGGACTTTTTATTGTCTTTGATACTCAAAATTAGTTGGAGTTCAGTTGCAGCCATGAATCCATAATATCAAAACCAATTGGATCTGTTGTGTTCTAAGTTCTTTGCAACAGAAGAATTGCTTTACTATTTTTCTGTAGTCAAAAAGTGAGTGAAAATTAAGAGCTGGCATTTTCATCCCTGCCTTCTGCTAAGCCATCATAGTCAAACATCTGACTTATTCTTAAAGGCTTCCAAAGATGGAGAATGAACAACATCTCTGGGAAGCCTGTTCCAATACTTAAATCATGACCATAGTGACAAAATACTTCCTAATATCCAACCTAAATTTCCTTGTAATTTGAGACCATTGCTCCTAGTTCTTTCCC
>NW_005842253.1:428768-435518 GCF_000455745.1 Alligator sinensis
TAATTTCGATCTTCTTTATAGCCATGCTTCAGGTTTTTGAAGACAGTTATGAAGTGCTCCCCACAGCCTTCTCTTCTCCACATTAAATAATCCCAGTTTGGTCAGCCTTTCCTCATAAATCACATTTCTCAGACCTCTAATTATTTTGTTGCTTTCTGGTAGGTTGTTTCTAATTTTTCCACATCTTACTTGAAATGCAAGATTCAAAACTGGACACAGTACTCCAGGCAAGATCAATGGGAGTCATGCAAGAGCAGCAGCCAGAGGCTCATGGCTCACGGTTGGGAAGGTGGCACCTCTGGAGTTTTTTGGGGAGGGGGTTGGTACTGACATGCAAGTCAAACAACTAAAATCCATCAGTTCTCAGCAGCAAGAAAAAGGAAGCAGCATCAACCACTGCTCCTTCACAGTGAACTGATGCTGCTTCTCTACCCTCCTGAATGCTGGAGCTAGAACCAGGAAGATGCAGGGTGTAGGTGGGGAGAGAGATGGAAGGATGGGGTACCCTGCCAGCTCCATTCTGGCATCCCATCCCAACCCAACTCATTGCAAAAACCTGCTATATTTGATACAGCTTTGAGTTTGAGAATAGGTACTACAGCCAGTTAACAGGAATCTGGGGTGTAGGACTAGAAGAGATGTCTTGGGTCCTAGTCTCCTAGCTTCAGAGGAAACGATGAAGGGAAAATCAGAAATTGCCATCAGAGAGAAACTATACAGGGTTCTTCTCACAGAAATTTCCTTCAGGAACTATTTGGGGAGGGTATTGTCTGGAACATTACCAGCAGTATAATCTTACACAAACATTAGTTTGTTTCAATTGTACATTAACTACCAACCACAAAGCTATAAACTATAAGTATTAAAAAAAAATCTATATAGGAAAACAAATTATCTTGACAATAATATTAACCTTAATTAGCAGAACTAGAGATTGTAAGCAATAGCAAGCAATTCTAAACAAAGAATGGTACAATTTCAAAGAAATATACCTGCTTGAAAATTCTAACCTTTTTGCACATTAAGCTTAAATGTTCACAATGGTAGCATGACAGAACAAGAAGCAATGGTCTCAAGTTACAGCAAGGGAAGTTGAGGTTAGCTATTAGGAGAAACTCTCTCACTAGGAGGATAGTAAAGCACTGGAACAAGTTACCCAGAGAAGTTGCAGAATCTCCATCCTTAGAGGTTTTCAAGACCCAGATAGACAAAGCCTTAGCTGGTGTGATATAGGTTAGGTCCTGTGTCTGAAGGTTATCTAGGTAACTTCAAATAACCTGGATCTGAGTATATTTGTCTGTCACCAGAATCTTGGTGTGGGCAGAGAAGCTGATCAGTGTCCCGTTGCACACCTCAAGAGTCTTTCCATCAGTTGAATGAGGTGTGACCTTCATGTCTACACACTGACATGATGCTAGACTGATATCATGATGTCAAACATCCTTGCATGAAGCATACTTAAAATGTGGTGTAATATCTCACAAAGGCACAAAAGGCCATCTGTCTTAGAGCTCAGAGGCATCACACCAATGCTCTTCGGAGATCCTGAAGCTAGTTCAAGAGGCCAATTATTGTTTAGTTTCTCTTTAATGGAAGATAAGCTTTTATACTAATTTGGCATCTAATAGTGCCCCTATGAGATCTATAGGAAAATTGGAGAAAGTGTGGATTTGTGGCAATGAACTTCAGAATTACTGAATCAAGTTTGTCATCTGATTGATATAATCAGCCTGTTATCCAGATAATTGCAGATACTGATACCTTGTAACTTTGAATGTACTGCCCAACTACTACCCATTTTTGTGAGCATCTTCAGTGTTGCAGAAAGATCAAAGGGGAAATGATCAAATGATAATTGAGATGTTTGTACTATAAATCTGAAGTATTTTATCTGATACTGGGGTCACCAGCTATTTACCCAGCGTTGTGTACAATATAGGTGCTGAAACAGATGATGGGATGGTAGCTGGAAGTGCAGTGGTAGTCTCAACTGGAAGCTGGATGTAGCCTTCTTCTTGCTGACCAGAAAAGTGTGAGTTAATGTCTCAAGAAAGAACAATTTTATGTGGGCTTCTATCACTCTCAGAAAGCTTAGAGAAAAAGCAACAGACAGAACATCTCCCTGATAGAACAGGCATTGGTAATGCCCCTTGCTAACAGGCATTGGACTGTTACACAAGGTACAGATCTCTGCTCCTCAGCCTCTGCCGCTATATTGGTACTGTTTGGAGTGTGGTCATGATCATCTCAGCCAACAAACATATTAAATGAAAAGAGTGCATACATATGTGGACAATGGGATGATCAGTTCTATACAGTAACCAATTAATCAGGTAACTACTTTTCTAAGTAATGCTAGCACAGTGCACAGAGAATTGGCGTATAATATAAAGCTCTATCTTGCTGTGTGGGAGGTAAGAAGGAACTGTACTTTATGCCTTTGGGAAATACGAGGCATTGCTGGCTGAAAGAATCTAACACTATCCAAATGAGGGGGATGAGCACCCAGAAAAATTCCCATGGATTTGAAGAAACATCAAAAATGCAGAAAATATAGGCACCATAGATTATACAAAATTATATTTAAGTTACCCACAGTTGGGGTTGGTATTGCCATATGCTCCACCTTAGAAATAAAATAAATCAGAGGATTATTTTTAAATTATTAAAAAAAAATAGTTTCTAATATGGTCCATCACCACCTTTTAAGCTTCCTGGGCTAAATGCAGTATTTTAGCAATGCATTTTATTGCTGTGTACTAGCATTTTGTATTATATTAGATATTCTAGAAAACGCTGTAAGCATAGGACATAAAATACTATTGGAAGGTAAATAAAAACAGGCAAATTTCAAGGTTTTTTTTACTAGACATTTAAGCATAACATTTAACAACTGTAACTGCCAGTCATGTTGGTCTCAATTTGATCTCAGTGGAGAAAGTAGGGAAAATGTGTACTGATTCTCATATGTATCTTTTGTATTTTTATGTATGCTTAAAATTTTGCATTACTAAGCTTTTGATCCATCAAGATTTATTTTAAAAAGCAAAATATAATTTAAAATGAAGAGGTCAAAAGTCTGTGATGCATCTGATGACCTCATCTAAGCTATCATCTCCAGGTTGCTATCTTTTTTTTTGGCAAGATATTATGTACCTCTACAAATAAAAGCTGGAAACAAATTTAAAAAAATGAAATCATTCATTCCAAATAAGTATTTAAATACGGATGATTACTTAAAATGCCCTGTAACCAGAATGTAGCTAAAAATTTAGTTTCAAAACTATTTGGACCTCCGTTTCATCATGAACCTGAAGCAGACAGTGCCAATAAAATAATTACAAACCTCAGCAGACATGTGAATGTGCATAATAGTTTTACTGCTAGAGCTATAGAAACCTACTACTGACAGGGAAACACTTGCCAGCTGGGACACCCAGATCCCAAGATACGGACTGCCCTGTTTTGCATCATTATCCACTTCTCTGCAGACATCTCTGAAGGCCTCTTTTCAGATTCTTATACTGGTTGCTGTGCAAATGCATACAATGTTAGTATCGAGTCTGCTAACTGCTCTACTGGCTTGTTCTCTTTCATGCCATATTCCATTGACGCAAGCTGATTAGAAGGAATTTATTTTCCATTATAGGGTGCAAATAGAGAAATCTGTTACAGTAGCATGGGTGTTTCCCCAATGTGTACATTTGTGCAGTGAATGCTGGTTTTATGAACACCATTAAGTACTGAATCCTATTTCACTAAGTTTTCATTATAATACATGCGGCTGAAACCTGAAGAATCTTTACTTCAAGTTGGGTTTTTTTGTTTTTAAAAAAAATCTCACAATTGTAAAATTTGCAGTTTCATTGTGTTAGCCTTTTCTTTGTGAGTAGAGTCCCCAGGGACATCACGCTGACCTTTTAAAACCTTCTAGAAACACCACCTACATAAATAACCTCAGCTACATGGGGTAAAAGGACCTCCAGACAACATTAACATGAAGAGAGAGGTTATAGAGGGCTAATGTCAAAATGCACTGTGAGCAATAAGTAATGCACACAAACCATGATTGATAATGACTAGCACAGAGTCTTAATTCATCTTTTCTCCATCATTTTACTGAGAGGGACCATATCAAATTAAATAGTGACCCAGCAAGGGTTTATTCAACCATACAAAGCAGGGGCATGAAGGAAAGACAGATTAAAGTGGCAATGACTGCAGTGTAATTGTAGCATCTTAAAGGAACAGCATGGTTTAAAGAGGAAGAAGGGGAAATTTGTAGATGAAACAACTGAATAACAAAAAAGAAACCTGGTCTAACAAATGGCAAGTGCAACTGATGCAATAACTGCCAGTCAGCATGAATTCCTCCTATGTTGTATTACCGTAACAAAAAGGAATTCCTCCTCAAAGTCTCAAGTGGGGACTTCCATTAAACCTTAATCCATGCATGTCATAGTCTGTTTAGTGTTTACAGTAGCTGGTAATCATATCATACAGAGAGAGAGAGACACACACACACACACACATATGCATACTAATTTTTAACAGAAAAATATTTGGATTAAATTCTTGATGACTATGGTTGTCTTTTTCTTATTCACATTAGTCTAAATATTTATGCCATTGGGTAGATGCAAATTCATTATAAACTTTTTTGAGAGTCTCTCCAACATTATACATTTTAATATAGCACAAAACATGAGGTCCCAAACCTAATTAAGCCTTTAGATAATCCTACAATACACATAAGATTGAATAACAAAACTCTACTGAGTGACTACAAAGCACTTGGCTACTTTGGAATTTTTAAATATCACTACATAACTATCACAACTTCACAGAAATTTCCGCTTAGGGATACTTTATTCTTTAAATATTTGATTTTCAAGTTATTTAGACCATGATGGATTTGTTTCCTCAACCTAAGTTATTACATTCAAATTTATGATCTACAACTCTTCATTTCTGTAACACAATAGTTTTCTTGATAATTAAAATGTTCAGAAATGCAGAAACTCAATCCCTGGAAGTTAAAAGGTATAATGGTAGAAAAAACTATAAACGAATGTTGTGTCAATTGAGTATTTCATTCTTAACTTACAGCTATAACCTAGTAGAAAATATATAACCTGGACTACAAAAACATACTTGTACAAACTGGTGCCCCAATTCCATGGGCAAAAAAAAATAAAAGCCTCATATTGAGAGTAGCAGAACATTTTCTTAGGGTAAAGTTTAGGATGGGCTTGGAAAATTTAATATTCTTGTTTCCTCTCACTTCTAATCAAATGAGACTTAAATGAATCTGTTACTTAAACCTGTAATTTCCCTCTAAAAAGTTTCTTTGTAGTTCAATATCACTTGGACAGAAACTGAAACAGCAGAAATGTGAGTTCTTTGTGCACAGTTCTCTTTTTGCTATCACAGAGAGTTTATAGCTATGGAGACCCTTTCTTACCTCATGCTCTGCACCCCCAGAGGCCTTTCTAGGATGTCTTTATATTCTTCCAGTGGTGCTGGCGAATGTAGTTTATAAAAGGAAATGTGAGGTAGGCAAGTATGTTTAATGGGATGTTTTCAGTAAAGTGTTTTCAATAGATAAAAGTGGTCTATGTTTAGTCAGTTTCTTATTGATTCTTAATATGAGGAGTTTAGTTTTGCAGAGTTGGATTGCCTGTTCTTTAATAACAGAGTTCTCACATGGAAGGAAAGAAGGAACAAATGAAGAGTTTTCTCCTTTAGCTCCCACCATTGTTAACTGACTGAAATGAGAGAAGAGTGTGGCAATTATCAGGCTCCAGCAGACGTGCTTAGAGCAGCCTCAATGCATGTGTATAGGTGCCCCATGCTATATAGTTAATGTGCATTAAAATAGGCTAATACACATTAAGTGCCATTTGCCTGTATATGAGCCAGGAGGGTGCTCTGACATGCTGCAATTACAGCACATCAGAGCAGACTCAATTAATCACCAGCTTCTGTGTCATGTATCAGCATTCCCATGCTTCAAATGGTAGTGGGGTGCTTTAACTAAAGCTCATTCAACAAGATTTAGATAAAGTGCCCCTGCTACCATTTTTAAGTGTGGGGACGCTAATACAGCGGACACTCCAGGCACTTTAATTACAGTGTCTCTTGGAACTGCACAGAACATTTGTAAAAGTGCCCACAGTTTTTATAGATTTCATAGACATTAGGGCTGCAAGGGACCTCGGAAGATCATTGAGTCCAGCCCCCTGCCCAAAGGGCAGGAAGTCAGCTGGGGTCATAGGATCCCAACAAGATAAGCATCCAGTTTGCGCCTGAAGGTGTTCAATGTAGGTGCTTGAACCACCTTCGGTGGCAGGCTGTTCCAGACCTTGGGGGCTCGGACAGTAAAGAAATTCTTCCTTATGTCCAGCCTGAAACGGTCTTGTCGTAGTTTATGACCGTTCGACCTAGTCGTCATCCCTTGGGGCGCTCTGGTGAACAAACGTTCCCCCAAATACTGGTGGTCACCCCTGATAAACTTATAGGTGGCCATCAGATCACCCCTGAGCCTGCGCTTTTCCAGGCTAAAGAGCCCCAGGGCTCTCAGCCGGTCATCGTAGGGTCTGCTTCCCTGACCTCTGATCATGCGCGTGGCTCTTCTCTGGACTCTCTCAAGCTTCTCCACATCCTTTTTGAATTGTGGAGCCCAAAACTGGACACAGTACTCCAGCTGCGGCCTCACTAAGGCCGAGTACAAGGGGAGAATGACATCCC
>NW_005842253.1:436555-478407 GCF_000455745.1 Alligator sinensis
AGGGGTCCAATGTTGCCCCTGCTTTTCCTCTGGCTCCCCACATATCTGAAAAAGGACTTTTTATTGTCCTTGATGCTTGAAGCTAGTTGGAGTTCAGTTGCAGCCTTGGCTTTCCTGGTATGCTCCCTGCAGGATTTGACAGTGCAGATCCTTCTTGGAAGTGACTCCCATCCTCCATCCTTTGTAGGCCTTTCTTTTTAGCCTCAGAGGTCTGCTAGGTCCCTGGAGAGCCAGGGGGGCTGCTGTGCTCTCTTGCTGCCTTTCCTCCGAGATGGTTATGTGATGCTTACTGCACATTAGCCTCTTTTAATGTGCATTAAGTAAATAACGCAGGTTTTTAGTGACACTTTAATGCACATTAAAAGACGCTAATGAGCATTAAAGCACATGTGTAGATGCATCCTATGTTTTTGGCATTAAAGCTACTTAAGTCATATCTACATAATAAAGAGCGTCTATACATGAGTGCTGAGCTCTGATGAGCTAGAATTCTGCACTCCAGCAGCCTCCTGAATCTTGTGCATCAGTGTCCTTGCACTTAAAAATAGCGGCAGAAGTAAGTGCCCTGCCACCATTTTTAAGTCTGGGGATGCTGATACAGGAGACATGGCAGCTCTTTAAATTAGAGCAGCCCTCAGAGCTGTGTATATACACAGCATATACACAGCAAAATGAAGGTGGGATTACAGCATGTGTGTGGAGGCCAGTGCTTGCTTTAAGTCTAGCTAGCACAATAAAAAACAGTTGTGAAAATCTGACAACACAGGCTTCAGCCTGGTATAGAAACCACAGGATAAGCTTACTGAGGATAGTATGTACCTGCTCAGAGGATCTGCCCATGCTAAGGACCATGCTGCTGTCTTCCCTACTACTGCTACCTGAAATAGTGAGAATGAGGCTAGAACTGTCCACTTACATGTTCTACAATCAAAACCTTTGCTCTTCTGTTTCTAGGCTATGTAAGGCTACACGCAAACACTTACTGATGTGCTTAGCTTGCAAAAATGCAAGTAATCACCTTATATTTATGAAAAAATTTACTTGCTTAAAGTTAAGAATGGTTGCTACTGCTTGCTGGATGGTGATTGTTTGATAAACTACTTTTACAACCAACAAACAACTAAACAAAAATAGTGAGGTTTTGAATGGCCTCATCAATCTTAAGTGTAAGCTGCAATTGAGGTATTTTCCTTATTTTTGGCTGCCAGTTGGACATTAACAGACCCAAACACTGAGTTACTGATGCTGGAATAAAAGGGAATTCTACAACACAGATAAACAGAAATTATAACCAGGAAGGGAATTATTGCAGCCTTTAAAACCATTAACTTGGCTTTCATTTTAAGAGATCCATTCATTGGTTGATCTCCTGTCAGGATAGGACAGAATCAGGTATAAATGATGCATATCAGTTATGTGCTCTCAGGGAGAGGTTTCCAAATTTTAGAATAGAGAAAGAATCCAACTTCATGCCCCAGAAAGGGAATACCACATCTTTCACCTTACAATATTAAGTCTCTCCTCAGATCCCCTGTTAATAGGATTCCTTTAGCCAGCAGATGGATTGTGAATACAGGCAGTTTCATCTACTAAAAGACAACATAAATCATCATTGAGAAAGGAGAGACTGCAGTAAGGTTATCACCATACAGCCTTCTCCATGAAAGGTTTGCATTAAAGCATTAGTGAAATTAATTCATCTTTCATAAGAGCTTTGAGCAGTATCTGTGATCTATGATAACAACCAATTTCTCACTATGGGGAAAAAAAAATTACTCAGCCCTGATAGACTACACAAATCTCCTTTTTTAAAATGGCCTAACATTATCTGGAGTGTTGCTCCCAGAGGCATCATTTGAGACTCCTGCCCAACCAAAAGGACCCATAAATCAAGGCAGAAAGTTTTGTTAGTTTTATATGCAGTGGGTTGTAATTATTTTGAATTGCATTATGCCTCAATCATTGTAATTACTTTTAGATCATCCTTAAGCGGCAGTAATAAAAAGAAAAGAAATCAGTCTTAAACCAGTTCTCGCACACAAAAAATGTAAATGCATTGATAAAGGTCTGGCTAGAAACATACAAAAGCATGGAAATTTAGTACAAAGATTAATATACAACTCATGAATCCTGCTGGGCCACTGCTGACCCCCTTACTCCCAAGGGTGAGAGAATATTGAAGCCAATGGAACTACAGATGCAAGTACCTGTTCACCACTAGCAGCTGCTGCAGCTAGTGCAAAACACAGCAGCTTGCCTTCTGGCAGGTGTGGGGGATTGTCAGGAGAAAATAACTTCAATGGTCCAGACTCCGAACTGGCTCCAAATAGCATTTTTGGGAACAATTCAAAGTGTTATTTTTTACCTAAAAGGCCCTAAATAGTCTAGGTCCTACATACCTAAGGGACCCTTCCTGCCCACAGCTATCCCTAAGGTCAGCCAATAGCAACCTCCTGCAAGTACATCAGTATGCCAAGTTTTCTTGGCAAAAATTCGTGGAAGATCATTTTCAGTAGTTGCTCCTCAGCTCTAGACCTCCCTCTGGAAGCTTGCCAGCACCCAAGTCTGGACATCTTTCAGTAGTGCTGTAAGACCTTCCTTTTTTGGGCAGACTTTTAGCAAACAAAGTTAGGCTCGGATAGTGTTTGGAAGGGAAGGGATCTCTGATTTACAATGATATTCTAGCTCCCTTTTAAGTTATTTTGTTTTCTTGCCATTCCCCTACTTTATACATTATTCTGTTAATAAGTTATTGTATTATTGTAAGCCAAAACTAAAACTCAAATATTATTTAACCTATTTATTTTTCAAAATTTCAGTGGCCATGTCTACATGAGACACTGATTGTGTAGCAGAAAGCCCCCTTTTCTCTTGCCTGAAGTTGCTCTCCCCTCCTTGGATATGTTTTTCCTCTTCTACCTTTTCTTCTTTCCTCTTTCTTTCACTTTAAGATAAGGAATTGTGTTTTAAAATTTGTGGGTGCGCATTTTGTTTCTCCCCTTGTATTTTGGTATTTTTATCTATTTGTGTGCCATGGCATTACTTTTGTAGCTTATATTTTATACTCCTCACCTTTCAACTTTCAATGAAATGTGTTTAATTTCAGAAGTAAGCTACACATTGTAACAATGTTAACAAGGGCAGGAGTCAAACTGCCGCTTCCCTGTATCAGGCAGGCCCCTGAAAGAGTGAGTGAATCAGTGATTGAATGCGTAACACAGTAGCAGGCAGAAATTAACACCTAGGGAAACTGCAGATCAGCCAACGGAAGAAATCAATGGAGGACAACGTAGCAACCGGGAATTCTCTAAAGGTCACTGTTCAAGGGCGAGAAGCCCTGGTCTGAGTTAATCAACGCCGGGGACCAACTTTTGGGCTGAATATCTCCAGGTCGACCGCTCCCAGAGCCCTATTCAAAATTCATCAATGGACTCCCAACCCTGCATGTACATGTGGATGACCCCTGGGGCTGACAGATGCCATCTAGTAGCCACCGAGGGGGAAGTCCCATAAGGGTCAACGACTCCTGGATTAGGCAAACCTGAAAACTGGGGAGTCACCAAAGTCTGCCAAGGACAGATAAAAAGCAGTGAAAAGTGACCCTCAGCGGTGCCCGCTTGATCTCCAACTTGACCAGCACCTGACCTGTCCAGCCTGAAGGACCAGCCGGCGACCCCCTTCTGGAGGATAACACCACGCTGAAAGAAGCCTCGACGGCAGACTCCAGCACCTGTGGGATAGGTATACCTGACTCTTGTAGCTCACTACTGTGTGTGTGCGTGTGGGGACCAGCCCCAAGGTTTATGATTTAACTTCATTACAGTGCTTCAATCTGCCTAATAAACCAGAATTTTAAGGATCCCGAGTTGGACATTTGTAGCCAACAATTGCACAGTTGTTACTGCATAGTCATTTAGTATTTTTACAAACAAGTACTAAGTGGCTGTGCTGTAACCTAAGTTATTGTGCAGCAGTGCTGACAAATGTCTTTTTTGTGAGACAGTAGTGTTGCATCACGGTCGTTGCCACATGATGCTACTGCATGGTAGTATCAGGCTACTGAGCAGTCAGCATCTCATGTAGACATGGTCAGTATAAATTAAAATACTACTAAAAAGCATTTAAACTTACCTCTGTCCAGCCCCCCTTATGGAGGAAAACCTACACAGCTAAACAGATTCATATTTTTGATTGTATGCCATTTCTGCAAACTTAAATATAATATCAAATTTTTCAGACATTGCTGCATCCTTCACCATCAGCATGTAATATATATGTCTATATCGACATAGCGATATAGATATAGCGATATAGACATATCTCTATATCGATATGTCGATGTAGATATAGAGATATAGAATATATAAATTAATATGTAAGAATATAAAAAAATAAAACAAACAAAATCCTACAAGGAAGATTTTTGTTGAAGTCACCTCTAAAGTATGATTTTTTTTAAAGATTACATTATTTATACGCTAATCTCCAGCCGAGTTTGATAAATGCATTCTATTTATATTATAGGTTTTAGGAAATAAAAAGCAAATTCCCCACCACCACCTACAGATTTAAGACTAGATTCTGATCATATTTAAGTAGGAGTAAGGAAGCCATCAGTACAATTAAAATCAGATTTTAACACCTTATAGATTCACAGATTGTAAGGGGCTGGAAGGGACCTTGCAAGATCATTGAGTCCAGCCCCCCTGCACTAAGAGAACTGGGGTCAGGTGATTGCTCCACCTCTGGAGGGAGGTTATTCCAGTCTGGACACCCTGACTGCGAGGAAAGTTTGAAAGGTTGAAATGTTTTATTGGAATATACATACCTCAGGGAAATAATCCTGCGGAAACTTCTCTTTTTCCAGCATAGGCGTGCTTTCTAATGTATCTGAGTAGATTTCTTTTCCAGTAACTTTCTTATACTTCTTAGCTAAGAAGAAATATAAAACACAATTAATGCACATCTAGCAACTAGCTTTATACATTCAAACAACAAAAAAACAACAGAATTTCCAAAACAGATTCAGTCTTGGCAGAGTCATTTGCCATGTAAAAGCTGAGCTTTTCTTTATGGTAGGAAAAGGCAAAGTTGGAACATAGGTTAGGAAATATCCTAGTTGTGTTGGGTACTGTGCTGGTTTAAAGGCAATGGGAAATTTTAACTTTTTAAGTACTATTATTAGTTTCATGATACTTAACATACTTGTAGATCACAATCTTATAGGACATTTGATAGAAATTCCTGTCAAAATCATGGTCTCTGATATGTTTGATCAGGTCATTACTGATATCAAGAAATATACACCACATAGTATTGAACATGTTATATAAACAAATCAGTTAAAAATGCTGCAGTTTAAAAATGTCAAATGGTTCTATGATTTAACTATCAACTTATTTATTTTCTAAAAATATGCCTATTCTTTACCCTAGATATGATATAAAATAATTACATAATTTCTTAAGCAAACCAATACCAGTTACAATTTTGCTTCATCTTTGTGCCACATACCTTTAGTTCAACAGTAAATTGTAATCCCCTTAATCCATATAGATTTGACTCAAATTTTAGAAGATCTGCCTGGGTAAGGGAGTAATTTTTTTCACATAAGTAACAGAGGTAGCTATCTTCACAAGAGCTCCAGTATGGTGGGGTGAGTCTTTTTGCCACAAATCAGCCCCACCCCCTCTGATTCCCTCCCTTTGCTTGATCTGCTGCTCTGCTTTCTGCCTCCCAGCCTTGCGAATCCTGCCTGATCTGCTGCTCTGCTTTCTGCTCCCTGCCCTATCTGTTGCTGGGCTGCCTGTTCTCTCCTTGATCTGCTGCGTGGCTTTTGGTGAAACAGCCCATCCCATTTGCAGAACTGGAGCAAGCTATAATAGTGTACAAAAATCTCCTTGTATGTGCTGCATCACCACCAGGTGGGTTTCCTGATACAACCATAGTAGAATACCTGTGGCAGCAAACTCTTAAGCAGACGAGCCCTCAGATTTTAAAGAACAGGTGTGTAATTGCTCAATACTACTCTTTGGAGTCTTTCAAAAAGAAGCTGAGCCACCCTCCTACAGTTCATAGAGCAATAACATTTCATGGACAATGGTATAAAAAGCACACTGACATCTTTAAATATTCAGCACAACCTCGTCATTTCTGTAGATTGTTGGGAGGTTACCATCACCTAATGTAATCACCAGTTTCTGTGCTCTAAGTCAGATCTAAAATCTAAATGATTGGGGCCAAGGAAATGCAGATGACTGGACTGAAATTACCTCATCACAACTGTCTGAGGATTGTCTCACAAAAGGAATATTCAGGACAGAGCAACAATTAGACAGGTTTTTTGTGGCACTTTATGATAATTTAAGTAATATTTGAACAGCTTCAAAACAAGATGGCATCTTGGGCTCCTTATGATAAATTGAAACTTGAGGGAGTTTGAAAACAAGTGCCAATAATGATAAGACTATGGAAAAACTCTAAAATGAAGTTAATACAAACTCAGGTGTGCTTTACTTAAGGGACAGAGAGAGGGAACACAGTAAATATATGCAAGATATTGAATGGTAGAGAAAAGGTCAGTTGGACACTTTGATTTATCTAGATCATAAACAAGGAACATTTAATGAAATATAAAGGTAGCAACCTCAAAACAGATAAAAAAGGAAATACCTTGTAACACAACACATAATTAAACTGCAAGTTAATGTGAGATAATGTCAGAATTCAGGGAGAGCTGGAATATTTAAACTAATCAGAATACACAAAGTTGTAACAGAAAACACACAAAAAGTCTTAGGAGGCATATCCATAACACATTTATTATGGAGTAAATTTACTTTACTCCATAATAAAAGTGGAGTGGACCTATGGCACACTGTACAGTGGTATAAATCATTCCACCCTGTGGTAAAGTTAGCCCTCAGAACGTGAGGGACAGGTATGCTCTGGTGTAAGTTACCAGTCATGGCTCCACTCCCCTACTAAGTCAATTTCATCCGGGGTAACTTTTTTTGTTCAATGCATATTGATTTTCAGTCGCTAGGTGACCAGGCAGCCAGCTTGGGGGAGCTGGTCACATGTCTATTTCATACTATAGAGTAAGTTTATGTTGGAATAAATTCTGGGGTAAATTACTAAGCAGTAATCATGTTTTGCATCCACCCTCTCATGATTCAAAGCTTAATCCTCCTACTATAACAGGTTAGGAGCATACCCTCCTGAGGTAGAAAGTATCCTGCACCTTCCTCTGATCTGATTGTTGTCGTCGTCAGAAGTAGGATACTGGACTAGATGGATCACAGTTTAATGTAGTATGTCAACTCCTACATCCCTAGGATGACACTGACAACTCTGCTAACACTCCCATTGCCTGCAAGCCAGCTTTCGTGAGCCCAAAGGGTCAGTGATCTAAGTCACAGGCTGTTGCTTGGAGTTCTCTCATTTCAGTCAGTTAACAATGGTGGGAGCTAAAGGAGAAAACTCTTCATTTGTTCCTTCTTTCCTTCCATGTGAGAACTCTGTTATTAAAGAACAGGCAGTCCAACTCTCCAAAACTAAACTCCTCATATTAAGAATCAATCAAATCTATTACTGGATGGCTACGTCTCAGATTCACACAGGCTGTTCAGCATTTGGAACAAGTCCACTGATTAGATAGAGCGAACAATATAAATTCTCATATGTAGGAGGGGCATACTCTATACTCTTCCCCCTTCTTATAGTATTTGATATTGATTGTATTCCAGCTGAGTTGGTTGTTGCTGGATCGCTGACTAATTAAGCCTTCTCCTTCACATTTCTACTTCGTGCCATCTGTAGATGATGCTAACATATGAGGAAGATGACAGAGAAAACTATGTGAAGGGTACCAAGGCTATATATAAAGCATACCATTCTCCAAGTACTTTAAAAAACATGTATGGAACCAATAGCAGCAGTGTAATATTCATAATGGTATTCCTATGTCCATTTAGTTCTTGACCTCTCTACTTATTTGAGCCCATTATTGCCAGCTGCAGGAGAGAAGTGGACTGAGTCCACCAAACTCATTTCATAGAGGACATAGGGTAGGAGTCATATAAACACCATGAGACAGTACTGTATCAAGTTTTGATAGTTACTAAACTGGACTGGATTTCCAACCAGCCAAGTAGAAGAGAAAAGCACTAGATATACTTTTACCAAACATTATGAGCTGTCCATTTCCATCAAACATTTGGTTAAACTCCAAGCAACACAAAAATTTGTCACTGTAAGTTGTCTAGATAAGGTATTATGTGTAATCACTAGAAGCACTTACCGTAAGCTACCAATACATCTGAGGGGGAGGGGGAATCAAATATCATTCTTTGTGTGCCAATCACTTTGAGATCTGGCTCCCACTGGAGGACTAAACAAATATCTTGATAAACACATGTGGCATCATTTTAAGTAGATCATGGATGGATGTGCTTCTTTTAGTGAGTATGGCAATCTCAGCAAAAAGATCCTGATGTCATTCAAGAGACAGAAAACATTTTTGGCAGCATACGTAAGGCACAGCCAGGGGGAATTTCTGTTATATGAGAACTGAAAGCTATTACCGAGAGAACCCAAGTGAATGTTAACAGGCAAGCTGAACAATTTTGTCAGAAAGGGCTGGCTTTATTATCAAACTACTCTAATGTGAAGACCAGATATAAACTGGCAAGTTGTCATTTAGATGGACATTGAGAGAAGTGGTCTCAAGACAAGAGGAACACGTCTTTTGCAGCCTTTTCATGGGTAAGACTAAGGTTAAGGTTCTGATTCTGATCTAACATCAATGTAAAAAGGTGTCACTCCACTGAAGAAACAAGCTACTACACTTAACGTTGCTGTGCCTGAGACCAAAATTGGCCTTACATGTCTGTCAGGAAATCTACTTCTGGATGTAGAGCTTATTAGAATGTGTATCTTGTTATTAGCATAAACTGTAAGTCAGTTTTTCAGGGCTCTGTTCCTCATGAAACATCTAAAACTTCCTGTGCAGTGGAAAATCATGAATCAAGCTTTGGGCATCAACATTTTTATTCTAAAACTGAAAGAATTTTCTCTCTTAGGTTGCATGGCTAATGACAGTAGGAAAAACAGAGACAACCATGAAAATGTCTTTCTCCTCAGAGCAACTATTCAGTGCCACCCACCCATGCAGGGAATTTTAAAAAACTGCACTGACCTTTAAAAAGGCTCACTGAATATTACATAAACATCTGGGTTTCTTTGCAGCCCTGTTTAAAACCATCTTCAATTTTGTTCATTTAAAATAAAAGATACTGCTTTTCACTACTGTTTGGATTCCCAGATGATTCAACAGTCCTGTGTGTCATGGACACTGTAATAAACTTGAGAGAAAATGAGTTCTTAGTTCCATCTCACCTAAAAGGTGACACCTTCTTCAACATATTACTCCCATGCTAGGAGATATTACTGCCATGCTAGAAGACTGATTTAGTTCTCAGTTAAGAGTGAGAAAAGCTACTAACACTACTGTATCAGTTGCAGCACTATCTGTAACACCTGGATTTTTCTAATAGAATTCCTTCCTAAATACTGACCATCTTAAGCACAACTTCATTAATCAGATTTGCCTAAATTTCTGATTTTCTTTACCTGACAAAGTGTTATCTATTTACTTTTACATGGCTAACTCTTTCTTTCTTTCTTTCGCGCGGCCCGGGACCCCAGCGTGGCGCATGCTGTATAAGGTGCCCACCGCCAAGAAGACCGGCGACCTGCAGTGGCGACTCGTGCACGGCATCCTGGCCACCGGCACCTTTGTGCGTCACCTGGACCCAGCGGTCTCAGCGGCCTGCCCCTTCTGCCTGGGGGTGCTGGACGAAGACATTTTCCACGCGTTCCTCGACTGCCCCTGGCTGCAGCCTCTCTTTGCTGCCCTGGAAACGCTGCTTCGGGGGCTGGGCCGAGACTTCTCCGAGGATGTCTACGTCCACTCCTTTCCGTACCGGGCGGCCGAGCGGGCCACGGTCAGCCTGGCCAACTTCCTGCTGGGCCAGGCCAAGATGGCCACCCTGAAGAGCCGGCGAAACCGGCTCACCGGCGCCAGGATGGTCGACGCCCTGCAACTCTTCCGCCTGCTGGTGCGGGCCCGCCTCTTTGAGGAGCACTGGTCCCTGGAGGGGGCGCTGTGCCGAGTCGAGGCGGGACGCCTGGTCCTCGTACTGTGAGACCACTGGCGGCTCAAGCTGCAGAGACACGTCAAGCGGGCCGAGGCCTTGGACTTTTGTTCATGCGGGGCGACCTCTGAGGCCTCCATGGGTGTCCCCCGCTAGCAGGACTGTAAAAATGTCAATAGTCCGAATGTTCGTGGTGTGTGTGTGTGTGTGTGTGTGTGTGTGGTTTTGTTTAGTCTAGAGTGTACGGGCAGGCCTTGCAGGCCATGAGCCCAGGCCTTGTCCATGAGGCCCAGATATCCGGGCGTACCTGTACATGCTCTTTACTGGCTCCGAGTTATCACCCTCCCGGGAATAAATGTCTCTTAAAAGTCAAAAGTCTTCCTTTCTTTCTTTCTTCTATTTTCCAAGTCTCCCTCCTCTACCCCTTTTATATCTTTTCTTTCAAAGGGTCTATAACAGCAAATAAGCCATCAATCAACTGTGAATCAACAGAAAACCCCTCTTTCCTAGTACAGATATCAGTTGACTCTGCCAGATGTCATTAGAGTTGGACATCTCTGATATATGACCACAGAGAGGGAGGGAGGTTTAAATGGAATTGAGAGCAAAACCCTAGTTTGGTAGCACTAGTATGACAAAACTGTAGGCTCATGAATCAGCTATGTAGATGCAGTTCACTTATTACTGATGCACAAAGCCCAATCATATGGAAAAATGAATAAATAGTTGTGAGCGCTGTCATCTCAAAATATAGATGTATGTTTCATAGCTTTATTCATTAACCCCTTGATCTTACATATACAGTAGACCATTAGGCTAAATGTTCAACATGGCAACTTTGGGAGTATCTTCAACAAAAGTTGTGTACACAACTTCTTTTGCAGTATGCTAAGAATTTCTTCCATAGTATCAATCCTGCTCACATTTCATTTGATTAAGAACATCCCATAAATACAGCTCAGTGTCTATTAAAGTATTCTAGGTGGGTAGAATGACTAGATGTACAGGCTGACCTCTCATTAAAAGTTCCTACATCACTACTGCATTTTATCATGTTCCCTTTCAAAATAAAATATGCCATAAGGAGTCTCAGAAATTTTCTTCAAGCATCCAAAAGGACAATGAATAAGAGGATTTATGTTGGCTACATCTCAAATTGCTGTATCTGTAGAACTGCTATTCAAATATTTCATTGAAGAAAGACCCTATACCCTCAATTACATGAACACAGGCAATCTGTCTTTATTGAGAACAAAAATAATGAATCTGTACAATTAAGACAATTAGTTCACTCCTAGTTATCACAGTTTCAATGATGTTTCAAATTAATGTGACGCAAGATGTAGTATTAATGTGATCCATCTCAATAATATAAATGGAGCCCATAAGATTTTTATATTATAACTTGTACTGACAGTTTAGAACTAAAACATTCATAATATTTCTCAGTGTGTATGTGTATGCGTGCGCGCACACACGTGTGCCCCCACCCTCAAGAAAGGTTAGAGGCAACTTCTGTGATGCAGTAAATAAAGCACCTCTAATGTTAACTGATAAAACAACATTATAAAATTTTCTAAGATTTAGTAGGACCCACAGTATGAAGGCTCAGTCTGTTTAAAACAATAATGCCTTCCTCACTGACCAATGCATTTCTGATACAACTATTTTGCAAAGTGATGACCACTGCCTGACATTCAAAGTTTTGATTTTGCAACTGCCCCAGACCGCCCCATACACTGATGTAACATTCCTGTGAAGACACTGGAGTTCCTTTTGACTCCAAATGTTACCTGGACAGATCGAGTTAGATAATATCGGCTGTTTGCTTTAACATGATAAATACTGAGATACCTTTGACAATCCCTACTTTTTAATTTCTCTGCTTACCTTTAAAATCAAACTGGTAGATGTTTTTCAAAGATTCATGAAGAAAGTAAAAGCTTCCTAGAGCCTGTTGAAAAACAAAAATAAATCAGTGTTAAGAGTATTTTGCTTTGGTTTTATCTAAGTTTTGGATCCTGTTTTTCAAATGCAAAAAAAGAAGAAACTGAATACCAATTAATACAAACCTTAATTTTAAAATAAAGTGCACTTAATACTTTTTAAAAGGTTTTGTTTCACCTAATTTTCACAGAGTTATGAAGAAGCTTGTTAAGGACATGGATACTTAATATATATACTTTAAACATACTAAATGAACAGGTTTACTGACTTAAAAAAACTTCATAAGTTTAAATCATACTCAGAAATACATTAAAAAGCCTCTTTTCAATATCTTAAATGCATACAACTGCCATTGCTATAGTTTTATAGTCAAGGGAAGCATCATGAGCTCATGAATCTTTTGGGTTACAGGTCCAACAACATCTTCAATGTTTTACGAATCTGGCGGACAATTTCTGCCTCGTGTTCCTGGTGAAACAAATGTTTTTGGAGGCAGTGTGGGCTGAAAAAAAGGACACAGGATTTGGAATTAATCAGGGACATAGTCCTAGATTTGCTACTTGCTTACTGTATACTGCTGAGCAAAATACTTTACCTCTATTTCTCAGCTATAGAGTAGATGTGATACCTATCTCACAGGAATGTTATAAAACCGGCAAGGTATCCCCATCCAACAGGAGTGCTGTGAAGATTAATATATGTTTCTACTGTTCTTTCCTATTTTTAAATGCATCTTTCTCATTAAATAATGCATTAGGTACCTGCACATAATTCCATTAAATAATTTAAAATAACTGTCATTTGCCCATTGATTAAACTTATGTTTTTCCTTGTATTTGAAAATACATGTTGCTTCCTAAAACTGTAAAATACTATAATTGTGCTGTACTGTAACTGCACTACATTCAAAATTCTAGGTTTCCAATCCTCTTGTTAAGTGACTATGGCATATGTATTATTGTGGCTGCAAAAATATTCACTAACAATGATATTTTGTCAGCCATAACCAGCTATACTAAGCTGACACAGTTTGTAGAAGGGCCATCTGAGGTTGGTCATTGCCTCTACTGGTTCTTCACTGACAGTAAAGGAAACAATAATCATGGTATTCTCAATATCCCATCTTATACGGAAAACAGCAGCATTTACAATATTCACTGAGCAAGACTATAGGAGGTAAGCAAAGCTTTACCTATAATTGCTTCTCTTAGGCACTGGAACTTAAATCAGTCCTTCTGCTCCTGGTGGCCAGGCACATTGTTGCCAACTAAGGGCACCTGCTCCAATGCTTGCTAATCAGCATGCGTTGGAGCAGACTCAATTAATCAAGCTAGTTAGCATGATTAATCAAGCTAATTAGCATGCTCCAGCAGCCTTAGCGTCATGTGTATTCAGCATCCCCATGCTTCAAAATGGCAGTGAGGATACTTTAACTAAAGCTCACTGAATGAGCTTTAGTTAAAACGTCCCCACTGCTGTACTGAAATACGGGACATTGAATACATGAGATTTTGTGGGTGCTTTAGAGTGGCTCCAGGGACCCACTCCAAGTAAAGTATTCTCCTGCCCCCAAAACTCTGGAGCACATGCAAAGATGCCATTAGTGATTTTGTCACTGGTTTTAATTACAAAATGTATGTCTGAATGCATGTATTATGCATCCTGTAACAGTTTACTATGTAGAATACATCATAAACAACTAAGTGACATTTTTGAGGACTTCAGACAGTATCTCTAGTGACATCTAGTAGTTTTTTGAGGTTTGCCTAGTGAATTTGTTTTCAGGAGTTGGCAACACTGCCTACAGTGGATGAAAAATGAAAAACCACTATGATTTAAATGTGTAGGGCTGAGGAACTCTGAAAGGTAGGTGGGATTTCTAGAGGAAGGGACCAAGAACTGAGGAAGTAGAGATATGATTAGAATAGCAGAAAAGAGAAGGGCAAAGGTCCTGTAAACACTAGAATGGTTGTTCCCAATCTTTTGAGTGGTTCAATGCCACTTCCAGGCTTGGGGACCAACTGCAGCACTTATACCACATTTCCGATTCAAGTTAATGTGTAGTTATAGAATTTCTGTGGTATGCATGATTACACCTTTAAATGCTGTGACCTCCAACTGGGTTGTACCTCCTAGTCTGGACATCTCAGTATACTTCTCTAAAGAATCTGGAATTGAATCTATTACTCTTGAGTCTCAATTCTTTTGCTGTCCAAAAATAGCTGAAACATGTCCAGGACATCTGTCTCTCTCCATACACGCCTACAAAGAGATCTGTAAAGAAGTGAACAACCATCTACCACAGTCTGTTATGATGTTTGTTGAAGTGGCAGAAACATCTTGTAATCAAGCTAATATTGCAATATTCTTATAGTTCCATGGAGTGTCAATAGCATTTTAAAAAAATTAACCAAAGCTTAAGAAGTGAACCCCCTCCCACAATACTGGAGCATTCATGATGACATGCATAAGGGGGCCAAATTAAAATTGTTTAGGCAAGCTCAATTCTGGCACTTTCTAACTTGTAACTGCTTGGGGTGCTTGACTTCACTACCTAAATATTCTAATTCTTCTATTTTATTTTGGGGCATGGAGTATGAAAGGTACAGTGAAATTCCAGTTCCATTTACATCAATGGGAGAGTTACCACTGCCTTAAGTGGGGATAAGTTTTCATCCATAACAGTGGTTATCATCATCAGGATTGTTTTAATATCTTTCCAAGTGTACACTGTGTTTCTTGTTTTCTTCTAGTTAGTAAATGGGGATTTAAGACATGTTAGAACAGGTCTATAGAATATCAAGAAAGAAAGAAAGAAAGAAAGATACAACTTCCTCTAATAGATTTTATAGCTGAAAACCTAAATCTTTAGATTTTTCATGATTGGTAACTTTTTAATCATCTACCGAGTTAAGAGGAATCCGAGGAAACAATAGCAGGCCACAAAGTCTCACTGGCAAGTGTAAAAGAACCAATGCATTAAACAAAAAGGATGATTTAGTTTTGTTTCGTCTTTTTGCCTCTCTAGTGACAGAGAGACCCTCCTGGCAGAGTAGTGTTTTGGCTCAGTGATTGCTGCATTATTTATGAGAAGCTGCACATCTAGAGATTAAACATTTGCTGATTTGTCAAAAGCACAAACATGAGGTCCTGCCCATCTCCTTGACATATTAGTTCATCCAACGGAAAACACTGTCACACATTTAATTGATGAGTACACTTCCTTGTGACCCAGGCAGCCTGCTCCATTTTTTTATATGGAGGTGGCAAATAAGAAAAAGCAGGACATATTCTTGTATAGGACTCAAGGTTAACTATTCTGCAACAAGGACAGATTGCCATGGGGAAAATGATACAAAAAGAAAAAGTAAAAGAAAATAAACAGAAAAAGAAAAGAAACCAAGATCAGTTATTTAATTTCTTAATACAGTTTCATTAATAATAAAAGAAAATGCTACCTCATGGTTAAATTTTGATTATATTCAGGGTCTCGCTTTTTGCAAACCCAGGAGATTACTCTTCAAGAGTAACATGGTTGTAGACATTGGCCTTATAGAAAAGGTTTTTCTTACTTCACTCCATTCATACAGATTAAAATCCCTAACCAACATTACATGAAATATCCAAGCTAATTTTGGAAAACAACTAAGTCACACATGAAAAATCTGTTGATTAATCTGAAATACAGAAGGTTTGGTGTTTAAAATGCCTGCCCTTTACAGTATACACTGGTAACTCTTATAAGAAACAGCAAAGAAGGAGCTCAGTTTTGAGAAATTTGTTTGAAGAATACCTTTTTTGCTAAAATTAAGTTACAGTGAGGATAACCAAACAAAGAGTACAACAATGTGATATTATATTTCAAAACTGCAGGCCAAACCACGATAAATCTTACTTCAGAAGTAATTCTACTGAAGTGGATCAGACTTCAAAATAAAAGTACTACCCAGTGGGTGTGTCTGCATATGCACTTTAATGTGTATTAGCCTATTTTAACGTGCACTAAAGCATCACAAAAAAGCACTCTTTCGTTAATGCACATTAAAATAGGCTAATGCACCTTCTCCTAGTACCTCACAATGAAACTACTAAATATAATGCAAATTAGCAAAAGTGCATTAATGAACATGTAGACGTGCCCAGTATGAGTAAACTATAGCCTTGAATTATTTAATAATGTCAGATTGTAATATTCTTAAATTGAATAGTGCCTCACAACATGAATAGTCCCCATCCTGTTGAAATCACTAAGTACTTTCAAATGTAAGACTATCATGGTCCAGCCTTTAATTTTGTTATTTATTTAGAGGGACTAACTGTAATGTAAAGTTTACAAAACAAATATTGATTCAAATGACAATAACTGCAATCTGATCTATGGTACAAAGAGAGGCTATATAAAGTAGCAAATGGATCAACTCTTAATGATCCAAGCTAGTGAAGATTGATATGGAATTTCAGACATCTACTTGTACAGTAAATTTCAGATAGATCTGACACTAATTAAGTTTTTAAACCTTAAAAAAATACTTCACTGGAGGAATTAATGCTATTTCAACTCCTTTAGAAATGGACAAAAACTAGAATTTAGCTTTGACTGGGGCTAAAATTAAAGTCCTAGATTTACTTCAGTTTTACTTTATTGGAACAGCTTTGGATTAGCATATGATCATGAAAGTAATCCACATATGCACTAAGGGACTGGAATCAGGTTTCAAAAGCTATTATGCGCTTCACCTTTTAACCTGAATAATGGTCTTTTATTTAAATATTGTGTGCATGTTTCCCTAGGTTTTAGGAGAGTAAACTAAAACATCTGGAAACTCTGTATAGAATCGCATCACTTCTCAGCAGAGCTGGAACCTTCATTTCTACCACACAGTTGCCTTCCACTTGAGTTGATGGAGTAATTGATGTAGTAGGTTATTGGGATTTAGGAGACCCATTGTCCAGCCATTATCAGAACACTGCTTTCTAGTTGTAGATACGATGGTTCTATAGAATAAAACCATTGCTATTAGCATTCAGATTACAGGTTTACTTTCTGAATGTAATTTTGTGCATTGCTCCACTTCTACAGATCTGATTCCATCCTCTCAAAAGGACTACATGGCTGTTATGTAGAACAGTGTAGCATATTGTTTGGTTTGCTAATCAATGTTTAATGCATTAATACAGTTTTAACTGTATTTGTAATGCGCATAGAGGTTTACTAGTAATAACTAAATAATATCTTACAGCTCCTCTGTCAGATTTTGATGCTGGCAATATTAAAGATGTGCTTTGAGTCTGGATTCAGTAGATACTAGTATATTAATCTTAAACACAACACTAACCAGAGGTAAAACTTGAATGGAATGGAAATTATGGCTATCATTGCCTTTTGCATTCAAACAGACTTAATTAGGTTCACATACATAAGTGGCAACCAATAAACATGATGAAGAGTACAGATGTTATCTACTGCTATGGTTACAGGGAAAATAAGCAAAAAGCTTTCTTTCAGGGCCTCACTCGCAGATAAATTCTTTTCTAGATCAGGTTATGTTCAGGATTCTGAGGAAACGAAGAATGGAAAGCAGCAGAGTAAGGACCCTGGACTTAGAAAAGCAGACTTTGACTCACTCAGGGAATTCATTGGAAGCCAGACTGAGGGGGATAGAAGCCTAGGAGAGCTGGCTGTACTTCAAAGAAACCTTGCTGAGAGTGCAGGAACAAATACACAGCATCCCAATATGCAGGAAGACTAGCAAGTATGGCAGAAAACCAGCTTGGCTTAGCAGGGAACTCTTCAGTACACTAAATCACAAAAAGGAAGCTTATAAGAAGTGGAAACTTGGACAAATAACTAGGGTGCATTGCTTGGGCACACAGGAATGAAGTCAGCAAGTCCAAAGCACAACTGGAGATGCAGCTAGCAAGGGATGTGAAGGGTAACAAGAAGGGTTTCTATAAGCATGTCTGTAGCAAGAGGAGGAAAATGTAAAGAGTGGGTCCCTTACTGAATGGGGGAGGCAACTTGGTGACAGAGGATGTAGAAAAGGCTGACGTACTCAATGCCTTTTTCGCCTTGGTCTTCACAGGCAAGGTCAGCTCCCAGACTACTGCACCAGGCAGCACAGTTTGGGGAGGAGGTGAATAGCCCTCGGGGTGAAAGAACAGGTTAGAGAGACTGTTTAGAAAAAACTGGACATATACATAGTCCAAGGGGGGTGGATGGGATGCACCTGAGGGTGCTGAGGGAGTTGGCTGATGAGATGCCACACTGGCCATCATCTTTGAAAACTCATGGCAATCAGGAAAGGTCCTGGATGATTGGAAAAGGGCAAACAGTGTCCATATTTAAAGAAATGGGAATAAAGTGGCTCCAGGGAACCACAGACCAGTCAGCCTCATCTCAGTCCCTGGAAAAATCACGGAGCAGATCCTCAAGGAAAGAAGGTGATTATGAACAGTCAGCATGGATTCACCAAGGGCAAGTCATACCTGACCAACCTGACTGCTTTCTATGCTGAGATGACTGGCTTTGTGGATGAGGGGAGACGAGTGGATGTGGTGTACCTTGATTTTAGCAAGGCCTTGATACAGTCTCCTGCAGCATTCTCGCAGGTAGGCTAAGGAAGTGTGGGCTGAATGAATGGACTATAAGGGGGATAAAAAACTGGCAGGGGCATTGGGCTCAAAAGGTAATAATCAACGGCTCAATATCTAGTTTGCAGCTGGTATCAAGTGGAGTGCCCCGGGGTCAGTTACGAGGCCAATTTTGCTCAATATCTTCATCATATTTTTATTTTGCTAGTATATTTCTTACAAATCTATGACCAGTGCTAATTGAACTATTAAGGACAATAATCATTACAAATAAAGCTGGACTTTTGTGTCTGAATCACTCACAAAACCATTCTGATTTCCACCAATATATTTGTTATTAAGCACTTGCTGACTTTTACCACAAATTATTTTAACTCCTGGTTCATATTAACTTCAGAATTTTTTTTTGTTCTACAATTGATTTTCTATGGTAGAATATAGCTTTACTCCCATGGATTGTAACCTTGCCATAGTGGAGGCACTTGTGTGCTACCAATGACCTCAAAAGTGACGCCATTTGGAGTTTGGTACTCTTGGTAGGGTCACTCATGGTGGCAATAGTGACAGCAAGGTTTCCAGATTAATAGTGATGCAAAAATAAAAAAGTCCTCAACAGTGTAGCAGACAGGTGAAGCAAGAATATTTCAAAATGGCTGCAAAGACAGATGAAGGCAAAATATCGTGTGGTTGCTGATATGAAATGGCCACATTAAAAGAAGGCACACACAGGTGTCTTCCCTCAAAAGCAAGTCCTATGGCAGTGGGCGAGTGGCAATGGGGGCAGGTGCTAGTAATTACTGTGAGCCCTTAGTCACAGACTTGCACAGAAGCAGTGACTATGATGGCTGTTTTGTACTTGGAACTAAGACAGATGTATAAAATTCAGCAGCTGCAATCAGAACTGAGCAGGCCTATTTAGGATCCTCTCTGTTCACTCCATATGGGGAGTAGACTAGAAGAAAGTGCCCTAAACAGTCTGTCTCAGTTCATCTGACTGCAAAACCACATCCAGTGGGATCATTCCATCTGTGATCCAAATCAAAAGGAAAGGGCTGTGATCCAACATCACCTCCTGGAACTATTTGCTTATTTTGTCTAGAGAAGAGAAGACCAAGAGGGGATTTAATAGCAGCTTTCAACTACTGGAAGGGGAGCTCAAAAGAGGATGGAGCTGGACTGTTCTCAGTGGTGGCAGATGACAGAACAAGGAGCAGTGGTTTCAAGTTGCAGCAAGGGAAGTTTAGGTTAGATATTAGGAATATTTTTTTCACTAGGAGGGTAGTAAAACATTGGAACAGATTACCCAGAGAGACAATGGACTCTCCATCCTTGGAGGTTTTTAAGACCCCAGCCAAAGCTTTGTCTAGCTGGATGATCTAGTTGGGGCTGGTCCTGCTTTAAGCAGGAGGTTGGACTAGATGACCTCCTGAGGTCCTTTCCAACCCTAATTTTCTATGATTCTATATTAATACCACTTTGTTTCTTATTACATGATAAGAGTACATCAACAACACAGATAAATTATTTGCATTAGAACTCCAGCACTCCAATTCATATAGTTGAATATCTCCTCACCACACTTCTTAAAAAGAGACCCGTTTTTTCCCTTTGGCTCTTATACAGACTATATATAATACATTTTAAAATGTAAATCAATAATAAATAGTCTGAAACCCCAATTATAACTTATTCTTTGAAAAACGCTTGCAAATGGACACAACAAGAAGAAATACATTTTTATTGCATCTTAGTAGTTTTTTTAATTGATCATTCTAGCAATTATTAGAAAGCTAAAATAAAGTATAACTTGTACTGTTGTATAGGCTCTACAATAAAAGTGGACAGGTACTTTTACTATGATGCATGGTTAATTATTTTATATTTTTGAAGCAAGGTTTATCTATCTGACATGTTTATTCAGTTTACATTATGCAACTACCATTTTCAGTAAGCACAACAAGTTTCCATATTGTTAAGGAGATGCTGTTGCTGGGATGGTCTAGGAGATACGTGAAAGGCAAGAATTCTTGGGGGTGCTGTCTTTTACTGGACCAACCGTATGATTGGTATAGACACAGTCACCCCACCATCTTCAGGTGAATGGACAGCTGTTTTCTCCACAATTTATTCTGATCTAACCTACCAGTATTACCCTAACCTTCTCTGGACTTAACTTTAGCCAACTTGTTTTCACGCATGCCTAAGATACACATGAAGAAAATATTAAAACTATACCGTTGATACTTGATGAAACAGCTATAAAACTCAAGCACCATCAATGTAAAGAAGCCCAATAGGTATCTCTTTCACAGCATTCCCATAAATTCATTAAACGAGGGGAACAAAACAAAACAACTTAGAGGAACCATGCACGGCAGTTCCTTGGGGTTGACAAGTGAGCGCATGTTACTTCCCTGGTATATTCTAGAGAAATAAAGAGACAACCACTGAAGTGCCAATTCCTCTATTCATCTGAGTTCTGCAACTGTATCAAAATATCTTGTGTTCAATAGTGGTAAAGGTGTTAAAAGATCTAAGAAAAAAAATCAGCAAAGGTACCCAAATCTCTGTCTACCACAAACTAACTGTGATAAACTAACTTAATTCTCCACTAGCAAAAGCAAACATTGAATTTACGAACTAGAAACTGAAAACATCATTCCAATCACCTTAGTCATCCAACTCCTCCCTCATATTATACAGACATATCTTTATACACATATATATACACACACACATATCACTGTATTTATGCATATATACACATGTATATATGTATGTAGAGGGGTGTGTGTGTGTGTGTGTGTGTGTGTGTGTGTGTGTGTGTGTGTGTGTGTGTACATACATATACATTTTCACTGTATTTATTTGGCTTAACATGTGTGTTGGTGTATAGAGATATGTATATATATATCCACACAGATACACACTGATTATATTTGGGCTGGCATGTAAAAACTATTTTACACATTATGACCAAGACCATTCACAGATAATACATAGGTATCATTAATATTCCCATTGTTACAGGTTATTCAAAATTACATCTAAAGAAGGGTAAATCTCTCATTTAGGTATGGAATCACTAAAAAATTACCCAACTTGCCTTCATAGTAAAAAAGGTATTTTCTGGGAAGTTATGTGCAAATCTAGAAAACAGTTTAGAATTTCAAAGGAATTCAAAGAGGAATTTTTAAGGTTTAATCTAACCTGACTCCCTTCTAATTGACAGATCTTTTGAGTACAGAAAAAAAGCTTAGATAGAAGAAGTTGAACTGGATCTTTCCCCATTTCTTTCAAAGGTATTCCATGACAGGGATTTTTGCTAGACATGCATATCTATGGATGTGTTTGTAAGAAGTCCCACTGCCACAGATTAACTAAAATCTACAGCAAAGAAGCTACTTCTAGATGTAGAGCAAAAGGAGGTCAATGTTTGCAGATGAACAAGAAAGGACAGAGCATGGCCATATAAGAAAGTACTGTGTGTCTGGGACAAAAAGCATTTTTTGTGAACTCCCAGAAATTAGCAAATGTCTATCATCAATGCTAGTTTACACATTCTAAGATACTATAACAGATTTTGATTTTTTTTTTTTTTAACTTTGGCTAGTGTGTTAAGACTTAAGCTGTCATTCAAACGTGGAAGGTAATTTTTGCACAGTAGTACTGTTTCTATTAATGATTTGCCTTTAAAGCTATGATTCTCAACCAGGGTGTTGCGGTACTGTGCAGAAGAATTTCTGTTATTTTTCTGTGGTCAAGAAACAAGTGAAAACTAAGAACTGTCATTTTTCAAGGGGCACCTTGAGTCTAAAAAGGTTGAGAATCACTGCTTTAGAGAGTGTTTTCAGAAAACTTCAACATAAAAAGGAATGGAAGTAACCATTAAAGAAGATACTTATATGTAACGTTTCTATCAGTAAAAGTTTTTGTACTGAAATTATATTTCTGACTACAGCAACCTAACTGTAAACTAAAGTATGTTAGTGGGTGATATTAATACATCTATACATATTTTCCCTCCCCCACATACATTCCTAAGAGCAAAATTAAAATTAAAATTATTTTATTTTATTTATATTAATAATGTTTTATATATGAAAATTTTATTTTGCCAATAATTTGGTGCCAACAGGTTTATTTTAGTCCTTAATTAGGTTCTCAATAGATATTCAATACAATATTATATCTTTTTCATATTTCTCATGCCAAAAACCTAGTTTGAAGAGAGTGCTGTTAACAGCAAAAACAAAAGGAGAGTTCTTGCATTACACATTTGGCATTGAAGAAGCACCACTTTTTAGGAGTGCAGTGAATAGAAACTAGATGGAAATCCTGACATAAAAATCTCTACAGTTATACATTCATATGTGGGTTTTTTTATATAGGTATTGATGTGGAGCTTTTTAAAATCAATTGTGTAAGATTCACAAAGGATGTACTCTGAATAAAATTTAATTAATGTTCAGAGTAAATATTTACTGCATTACCTCACAAACTGTGATAAAGCTAATATTATATTATGAAGATTGCTTTAAATAAATTCAAAATAAATTGCCAATGATGACACAGAAACTGTAATTCATGTAGTCATAAAATCCATAATTAGCTTTAATGAATATTTAAACTCAAAGTTCAATCCAACTTTTTCAATGTTTAACCTACTATATCAATATAGTTCAAGGAATCCATTTATCATCGAACATGACAACGTCTGAATATTAATTAGCATAGGCCATTGCTGACAGGAAGTCCTTATCTCTTACCAATCCTTCTGACTATAGTGCATGTCAACAGTATGTTTGTCACGTCTGATATTATTGATTACCTGCCTATTTTGCTAACTACAATTAAAAATATTTTACATATTTATAAACCTGACTGTCAAGAACACTTATTAATTTTCCATTAGTAAAATGTAGTCTATTAGCTGCCATATTTCAGTCAGAGGGAACACAGTAAATGAGCAACTGCAATAACTCTAGACAGGAGGACAATAATTTTACATAAAAGCATTCTTATTGGGTAGAAAAGGGGATAACTTACTGAATTCATTTATGTAGCAATGAAGTAAGGGAGGATTCAGATATTAGGTATGGACCTTTTTATAAATACAAATTCAGACATAGCTCTCTTGGTTTTCTTCAGAGTTTCAACAGTTCCTTTGAATATAATTATTTAATCTTTAGTCATAACTGAAAATTATACTTGGGTACAAGTAACAGCACTATGCTTTTTCATAAGTACTATGAGGAGTAAAAATCAACTTCTGCATTAAAAGGATTCAGTACAACTCTGGTACACTTCTCTTGCCAAATTCTGGCCCAGTGCAACAATATTCCTTATACCAGTACATATAAAGGGCAGAAGTCTGCTGCATAACTGTAATTTTTGGCATTTATGCAAAGATTTGGATGCATCTGCTGCAAGCTGGAGAAAGGCCTCCTGGTCTTCTCACCCAAGTGCCAAGTCAGGACACTTGCCTGGGAGACGGGTCTGGATAATAACCTAACTTGTGGCCTATTGGTAAGCGCATGAGGCTGGGAAGCAGGAGATGGAAGTTCAACACTTCTCTGTGTGTAGGGTGCTTGACCTGGAGTCTCCAGCTTCCTAGGCAAATGCCCTGAACACTGTGCTGCGGGGCTAAAAAATGGAAGGGTTGCCCTCTTCCTGCTAGAGTCTAACCCCCGCTAGTCACGGGCTGTTGACTGCTACTAATTTGTAATTAACCTGGCCTTATACACCATATGCTCATGCAGGTCGCTGTTCGGTACCTGTCCAGCTAGACTGCAACACTTTGAACGTGTTTAGTGGCTGTATATATACTTTTATGTTGAGAGCCAAACTGAAGACTATTTAAGTACCAAAAGTTACAGTTGTGTGTGGAAAGTAAAATAAGATTCCATTTGTGTTCTGTAAAAACAAAATTAACATGTACGTATGTTCTGGTCATTAGCGGCCTCACATATCCCATGAAATGCTAAGAAACCTTTATTTTTACTTAGGAAGCTAATGGTATCCCATAGGAAATAATTCATGTGCGTGGGCGTGCAAAACAATGTAAACTATACACTTTGCTTTGGAACACCGTCCCCCCCCCCCCCCTCTTTTTTTAATACAGAAGGCATATCTAAGAGCCTGCCTGCAGACTCTGAGGGAGCCAGCTTTAACTGGAAACTTTTACTACGTAGTGGCCAGGTCTATGTGAGATGCTGACTATAGTTGTATAAACAAGTACTAAATGACTGCACTGTAACACAAGTTACTGTGTAGTAGTGCCAAATGGCTTTTCTGTGATGCTACTAGTGTACAGTAGCACCGAGACTACTGTGCAGTAGCATTGCATCACGGGTTCTGCCATGTGACGCTACTGCGTAGCAGTCTTGGGCTACTGTGAGGTCAGCTTCTCATGTAGACACAGCCACTGACTTCTGCAGCTAAGTTTACTAACAGGCACTTAAATATATTTGATAGTAATTAATAACTATATGTTACTTCAATTACCTTTATTTATCAATTCAATATATTGAAAATCCTAAATTATTTAAATTACTGGTAATATCCAAACTGCAACTCCTCCTACACCTTGTTTAAGTTGTACTTTGAAAAAAAGTCTCTGCATTTCAGTGCAAATTTTTAGTGCAGACTTATGAGGCCACTCATCTAATTAATGAACACCCTTCACAAGCTTCAGTTTGGATACATACAGACATACAGAAACCACACGAGTACAGGTGTTCATGATTTTTCTCCCTGAGCCACTCTGGGAGAACAACACCTTAGGAGCAACTGGAGTGAAATGGCTCCTGGGAGAATCTCTCTCAGGAGACCAAACATCTGTATGGGTACTTTGTTTAACTAGTCAGTATTTTCATTCATTACCACCATGTTGTATATACATTTAATCAAAACAAAAGTAGTTCTACATTTCTATTAAAACTATACTTTTGCACAATAGTGGTAACAAACCACATGGAAACATCTATGCTAATTGCTGAAACTTGCCCTTGCAAAATAATTTTGATATAATTTTCACCTCCTCAGAACAAAAGATGTGAACAGAAGTGAACAAGAGATATGATGCAATAACAGGTTAGTTCTAATGTACCTAAATAGAAATGACAAAGTAACTGCAAACAGTGAGCAATGTGAAAGTATATATTTGTCAACTCTGTTCATAGTCCACTTGATCTAGTCTGCCTAAATTAACACTAAATACCTATTACTCATTCAAGGTGGAAAAAAAAGATTGGGTACACAGATCAACTCATTAAAAAAGAATCTATCACTTTTTATTTGCAAACAAATTAGGTGTCCAGCTATTTATCATTTCCTGAATTAGACTTATCAGTCAAGGTACATAAAATTAAACTGCTATTGTGTTTTTTTTTTGCCTCGGGCCTCATCTACCTGACATGTAGACATCTGGAACTTAAATGGATCAAACCAATTCAAATACTCTTTTTGCCTAGCTCAGTACTGGTGACTTATCTTAAACTGTGCATTTTGCATTTATCTTTAAGTTATGCCTTAATTGGTTTCTATAGCATAACCCTCTTTTTAGGACAGCAGGTATGTTAAAATGACCCTTGACAACTCTTCCAATAGCGCCCATTTCCACCAACTGGTTTTCTCTCCCCAGTCTCTCATTCTTCTCAGTAGACTCTCTTTCTGATTTTCTCTTTCGTCACCCCACATAGACTTTCTGTTTAAATCTTTAAGTAGTTCCTTATAAAGAAATATTAGCTATACTTCAAGAATAGTTTGTATTCTTCTGTTTCAGAGGAATGGTAATTTGAGAGTGTAGATGGTATACAGGCTTTTCAACCATCACAAGATGTAATCTTGATCACACTGTGCTAATCACTGCCTTCTATATTTTATACTTGCTCTTTTATTATTACTGTCACCAAAGGAATTTCACTACTGCAAGGCAAATAGTGAAATGAGTTCATTATTGTGTTATTTATTATGGAGATTCAATATTCTGTAAAATCTATTCTTTCGTATATTGAACTCATGTAGCTCATTGTCCAAACATCTTTGTTATTCCCATATTCTTTATCACATCCGCTCTATTACCGTATTTTCTCAGACACCATATGCCCCCCACATACAACATACAATTTGCTTTTATAAGGCAGAATGAAAAAACAAACAATCCTTTCCCCTAAACCCCTAAAACAGCCAGCAGCACCAGATAATTCAGCTGAGGGTCCAAGTCAGCTGGTAAACTGCCCAGTCCCACTTCTAGAGCTGGGTGGGCCCTCAGCTGATTTGGCAGGCAATGCCAATGGCCAGCACACCTACAGAAGAGGGACCAGGCAATTTCCAGCAGCTAACACTGAGAAAAAAGTGTGCGCTGTAAGCAAATAAATACAATACTATAAAGTAGGTTCAGGACAATTCCTAGGTTTTTTTTGAATAATAAAGATGTTTTCTAAGACATTAACCTTTCTGATGTGACTTTGAGCTACATTTGTTGCTGAGCAGATACCTGGGGTAGCTGGAATCTTCCATGTAAAATGGATTATAGTTTCGACTATCTCAGTTTGGTCCAAAAATTTAGTTAGTCCAAAAATCCAATGTTTCCAATCTTGGAGAGTAATTTCTGATTATCCAGAATCATTTCAGTCACTTTGCAATATTTTACTGGCAGTCCCTCTTACTGAGTTGTAGTTTGCTGGCACAATAAATACCATTGGCACGTAACAACACACCTTCACTTTTTTTGCTTTGTTATTTCTCTAGTATATTTCTTACAAATCTATGATCAGTGCTAATTGAACTATTAAGGACAATAATCATTACAAATATAGCCTGACTTTTGCGTCTGAATCACTCATAAAACCATTCTGATTTCCACCAATATACTTGTTATTAAGCACTTGTTGACTTTTACCACAAATTATTTTAACTTCTGGTTCATATTAACTTCAGAATTTTTTTTCGGGTCTACAATTAATTTTCTATGCTTAGAATATAGGATATAGCTTTCCTCCCATGGATCTGAACCTTGCCATAGTGAAGGCATGTGTGTGCTACCAATGACCTCAAAAGTGACGCCATTTGGAGTTTGGTACTCTTGGTGGGGTCACTCATGACAGCAATGGTGTGAGCAAGGTTTCCAGATTAATAGTGATGCAAAAATATAAAAGTCCTCAACAGTATAGCAGACAGGTGACGCAAGAATATTTCACAATGGCTGCAAAGACAGATGAAGGCTGCAGTAGAACAGAAACCTCTGATGTTCTGGGTTTCCTTTGCCATCAGATTAAGGTTTTCTCCTTGCAAAACACTGTATGGTTGCTGATATGAAATGGCCACATTAAAAGAAGGCACACACAGGTGTCCTCCCTCAAAAGCAAGTCCTATGACAGCGGGTGAGTGGCAATGGGGGCAGGTGCCAGTGATTATTGTGAGCCCCTAGTCACAGACTTACACAGAAGCAGTGACTCTATGATGGCTATTTTGTACTTGGAACTCAGATACGTAATTCAGCAGTTGCAATCAGAATTGAGCGGGCCTATTGAGGATCCTCTCTGCTCACCTATAAGGGGAATAGACTAGAAAAAAGTGCCTGAACAGTCTGTCTCATTTTACCTTATTGGAAATCCACATCTAGTGGGATCACACTGTCTATGCTCCAAATCAAAGAAATGGCTATGACCCAACATCACCTCCCAGAACTATTTGGCACATCTACAATGGAACATGTGGATCTTGGATTAGCTTCCTCAGTCATCTACAGACTTACCAACGACTTTCCTATTTAGTGAAAGCCTCTCCTTCCTTGTATTGAAATTGATGAAATTTGAGGTATTACCTTGAATTTATACATTTCTAAATGCTATTTGTCTGCCTCCCTGAAAGGGTACTTCTTTAAGTGTGCTATACAAAGCAAAATTTTCAAAAATGTCTACACAACTTAAAATATCAACTTTCAATTCAGTAAGACCCAGATCCACAAAAAGATTGGTGATGCTGGGCACTGCCATGCCTAATTTTTATGCTGCTAGATGAGTGTGTGGAATTCAGTATGACCCAGACAAATTGGAGGATTGGGCCAACAGAAATCTCATGAGGTTCAACAAGAACACGTGTAAAGTCCTGTACTTAAGACTGAACAATCCCATGCACCAGTACAGGCTGGGGGTTGGCTGGCTAAGGAGAAGCTCTGCAAAAAAGGACCTGGGGTGTTACAGTGGACAATAAGCTGAATATGAGCCAGTAGTATGCCCCTCTTATAAAGAAAGCTAATGGCAAACTGGGCTGCATTAGTAGGAATATTCCCATCAGGTCAAGGGAAGTGATTTTCCCCCTCTATTCAGCACTGGTGAGGCCACATTTGGAGTAGTGTCCAGCTTCAGGTCCCCCACTACATAAAGGATGTGGACAAAATGGAAAGAGTCCAGTGGAGGGCAACAATAATGGTTCAGGGCCTGGGGCACAGGACTTATGAGGACAAGCTGAGGGAACTAGGCTTATTTAGTCTAGAGAAAAGGAGATTTAGTAGCAGCCTTCAAGTACCTGAATGGAGGTTTGAAAGAAGACGGAGCTAGACTGTTTTCAGTGGTGGCAGATGACAGAACAAGGAGCAATGGTCTCAAGTTGCAGCAAGGGAAGTTTAGGTTAGATATGAGGAAGAATTTTCTCACTAGAAGGGTAGTAACAGGTTACCTAGAGAGGCAGTGGACTCTCCATCCTTGGAGGTTTTTAAGACCCAGACAGACAAAGGCTTGGCTGGGATGATCTAGTTGGGGATGGTCCTGCTTTGAGCAGGACGTTGGACTAGGTGACCTTCAGAGGTCCCTTCCAACCTTAATTTTCTATGATTCTGTGAATTAATAAACCCAAGTGAGGCACTGAAATTATATGTACAGTGAATAGGAAGAGTTTGGCTATATTACACAGTTGTACTGCTCTTAATTCATAGATTATAGAGTCAAAAGGGACCCAATGGATCATCGTGTCCGACCCCCTGCCCCAGGCAGGAAAGAGGACCAAGGTCAGATGACCCCAGCCAGGTGATTGTCAAGCCTCCTCTTGAAGACCTCCAAGTTAGGTGATAGCACCACCTCTCTTGGAAGCCCATTCCAGACTCTAGCCCCCCTTATTGTAAAAAATTTCTTCCTAATGTCTAACCTAAATCTACTCTCCACTAGTTTGCACCCATTATTTCTAGTTACTCCCTGGGGCACTCTGGAAAACAGCGCATCCCCAATTCCCTGCTGTCCTCCCCTGACAAATTTATAGGCGGCCACAAGGTCACCCCTCAGCCGTCTTTTGTATAGGCTGAAGAGATACAGATCTCTCAACCTCTCCTCATAGGGTCTTTCACAGAGACCACTAATCATGCGGGTGGCCCTCCTCTGAACCCTTTCCAGATCCTCTGTATCCCTGCTGAAGTGCAGTGCCCAGAACTGGACGCAATACTCCAACTGCGGCCTGATTAGTGCTACATAGAGGGGGAGCATCACCTCCTTCGATCTGTTGGTCATGAATCTATTAATACACGACAAGGTGCGATTGACTTTGTTGATGGCCTCGTTGCACTGCCAGCTCATGTTCATCTTGGAGTCAACTATGACTGCAAGATCTCTCTCAGCCTCTGAGCTGCTAAGGAGGACATCCCCCAACCTGTAGTTGTGCTGGGGATTCCTCCTTTCTAGGTGGAGTACCTTACATTTATCTTGTTGAATTGCATCCTATTATGCCCCGCCCATTGATCTAACCTGTCCAGGTTGGCCCATAACTGCTCCCTGCCCTCTGGTGTATTAACTTTGCCCCATAATTTGGTATCATCTGCGAACTTGGAGAGGGTGCTCAGGCAATAATGTACACAGGGCCAATGTGATATGTCTCAGGACAACACTGTATTATATAAACATCCCTTCAGAGGACTTAGATAAAGTGATGCCTAGTTTATGAAATCCTAACGGGTTCTGGTTTGGGCCGGGCACTGAATTGCTTAATCATGTAATGATGGCTGCACCTCTGGGCATGTATAATGTTACTAGCCAAAACTTAGATACCTACATTGTTAGACAGGGTTGTTGTAGATTGCTATCCTGAACTCAAATGCCTAAATTCTGACTAACCTGCACTTCTAACATCTCATAGATTCATAGATGCTAGGGTCGGAAGGGACCTCAACAGATCATCGAGTCCGACCCCCTGCATCGGCAGGAAAGAGGGCTGGGGCTAGATGACCCCAGCTAGATGCCTATCCAACCTCCTCTTGAAGACCCCCAGCGTAGGGGAGAGCACCACCTCCCTTGGGAGTCTGTTCCAGACCTTGGCCACTCGAACTGTGAAGAAGTTCTTCCTAATGTCTAGTCTAAATCTGCTCTCTGCTAGCTTGTGGCCATTACTAATAGCCAGCCACAAGGTCACCTCTCAACCTTCTCTTGCGGAGGCTGAAGAGGTCCAGGTGCCCCAGTCTCTCCTCATAGGGCTTGGCCTGCAAGCCTTTAATCATACAAGTGGCCCTTCTCTGGACCCTCTCCAGGTTATCCGTATCCCTCTTGAAGTGCAGCGCCCAAAACTGCACGCAGTATTCCAACTGCAGTCTGACCAGCGCCCGACAGAGGGGAAGTATCACCTCCTTGGAAATATTCGTCATGTATCTGCTGATGCACGATAAAGTGCCATTGGCTTTTCTGATGGCTTCATCACACTGCCGACTCATGTTCATCTTGGAGTCCACTAGGACTCCAAGATCCCTTTCCGCTTCCATTCCACCAAGCAGGTCATTCCCTAGGCAGTAGGTATGCTGGACATTTTTCCGCCCTAGGTGCAGCACTTTGCATTTCTCCTTGTTGAATTGCATTCTGTTGTTTTCAGCCCATATGTCCAACTTGTCCAGGTCTGCTTGTAGTTGTTCCCTGCCCTCTGGCATGTCCACTTCTCCCCACAGTTTTGTGTCATCCGCAAAATTGGACAGAGTACATTTCACTCCCTCGTCCAAGTCGCTGATGAAGATATTGAAGAGTATCGGTCCAAGGACCGAGCCCTGCGGAACCCCGCTGCCCACACCCTTCCAAGTCGATACCGACCCATCCACTACGACTCTCTGGGTGCAACCCTCTAGCCAATTTGCCACCCACCGGACTGTGTAGTCATCCAAGTCACAGCCTCTTAATTTGTTTACCAGTATGGTGTGGGATACAGTATCGAAGGCCTTCCTGAAGTCTAAGTATACGACATCAACCCCTACTCCTGTGTCCAGGCGTTTTGTAACCTGGTAATCTCAGTTTTTTTTCCTATCTAGATCTTAAATGCTTACTTCTAGGGCTTTAACTAAAATGCTCTGTGCCTCTTTGAGAGTGATCTACTTCAAATATCACTGCTGAATACAACTGGCAGTAATTTGTTTACAAAAGCACTCACATCCCTTTCAGTTCAATTTTAATGTATTTAAAGAAACTAACAAAATGGATAACTTAGTGTGAGTTGAAACATCTTCATTACCTTCCTTCTAGTCTTTCTTTACTATATCAGAGTAGAAAAAGCAAGCTTTCACTAAATGCCCAGAGTTTTGATGATTAGGTTATGATAAAGCAACTGAACAAATTAATAAATAGAAAATTATAACCATGTAAGAAGGAAATGTTCCTTAATGATGCGAACAGGACTCCTAAATTCTGCTCTTGGCTAAGTCATTAGTCTGATGGTGGAAACTTCAAAAAGTTAGCTTGTCTTTTATGTACTACTAACCAACTGTCTGTCAAGAATAATGGGGGGGTCCCATGTGGGACTGCTCCCCCTACCCTCCTGCTCCTTGGGGTCTGGGCCTACTCCCCCTCCCCCTTGTGTTGGGCCTGGACCTGGTCCCTCCCCTGCGTTGGGCCCGGGCCCACTCCCCTGCCTCCCCGATTGGGCTTGTGCCTGCCCCCCCCCCCTGCATTACCTGGAAGGAGCAGGGCAGGGGGGGAGGTGAGGTCAGCCCTGCTCTTTCCTAACCCTGCTGGCCTCACCCCACCCTTCCATCCGCTCTGTTGCCACCGCCTCCAGGGAGCTGAGCAGGGAAGGGGCCAAGGCCAACTGTGCTCTGTCCCTGTGCCCCCACCATCATGGTGGCAGGCTGCCTTCTGTCAGAACACTTCTTCACAATTGATTGCCTGTTTGTCAGCCAATCAGAGTGCAAATAAAGTGTTACTTGGACAGACAGACAGATTTAGACTTTTATAATATTAGAATTCTGTCCCAATCAGAGTGAGACAGTGCTTGGCACTGCACATATTAGAAAATAGTTGCATTATACAGGATTAAGTGGAGGAGGAATTTGAAATCAGAACTTAAAGCTAAATTTTGAATTTATATCCCTGCCATTCTCTTAATTAGTGCAAGTGTGATGGGCACAAACCAAAATGGGGGGGAAATGCAGCAAAAATGTATTTTTGCAATAAATGCAGCAGATTTGACTCTAAACACACATAGGAAACAGATCTATGAGTGAATATGTCCTATTTTTATAGGTCACTTGTCTGTACAACACTTTACCATGAACCAAAAAAAGGATGAAAAATTAAATAGTCACAGGCCCTTGAAAAAACAGAACTCTGAAAATTTCATGAACAAACAAAACACAGAGCAAAATGTAACCTGCAGATGCTGGTGATGACTCATGAATCTGAACAAATCAAGCCTGACTCAGATTCCAGGCTGCGTTTGTAAGAGACCATAAATATGGAAGAACATAATGCCATTTTATTGGTCAATTTCCAGAATATAAATGCAACTGAAGCCCTTCTTGCTCCCCCATCTTTCACTTTTCAACAAGTTTAAAAGCGTAACTGAAGGTCACAGTGATTAGAGCAGCAGTAGCTTCATCTCTTATGGAAATTACTTGGATCCTAATATCTATTTCAATTGTTTAAGTATTGTATTAGTCAAATGCCTTGGACACCAACAATGAAGTGAAACAGGGGTGTGTATTAACCCCTGTGTTCTTTAACATCTACTTTTCATTCCTGCTTCTTAATGCATTCAAAGACAGCAATGATGGCACTTATCTTTGAACCGGACTAGATGGAGGTTTGTTCAACACTGCAAGATTTAGACATAAAACCAAGATGAAATAACTGGTTCTGAGAGATTTCCTGTGTGCAGATGACATGGCCTTGGTTGCCTACAGTGAATCTTCCTGGCAAAACCTCTTGGGCAGATTTTCTGAGTCGTGCAAGAACTTCTGGATGGCAGTTAGTCTCAAGAAGACCGATCATGTACCAAGGGGTGGAAGAACCAATGCCTGACATCACTCTGGAGGATAAATCTCTTCCTGTCATTGACATTTTTTTCTACTTGGCCTCTATGATCAACAGGAATCTTGACCTTCAGATTGAACTAACAGAATTAGAAAAGAAGCTAAGAATTTTGGGCTATTACAGAAGTCTGCATGGAATAACAGCAAATTATCAGCTAAGGTAAAGATGTGAATCTACAAGACTTGCGTGCTGTCATTTCTGCTTTGTGGTTCAGAAATGTGGAGAACATATCCTAGGCACATCAAGAGACTGCTTTCACATGAGATGTCTGCATAAGATCCTGAAAATAAAGTGGGAAGACAGAATACCAAACACAGAGGTACTAGAGCAGGCAGGACTGACACAGTTAGAAACCACTATCAAGAAAAGAAGGTTGCAATGGACTGGCCATGTCAGGAGGATGGGAGGAGACTGTATCCCCAAGAATATTTTGTATAGCGAGATTCGAGACAGCTCTAGAAAGCAGGATCTCCTTCTCTGGTGGTACCATGATATGTGTAAAATGGTCTTAAGTTGAGCAAAAATGATCAACATAGCAAGCTGGGAGGAGTGCGCAGAATCTCATCAGATCTAGAGGGAACATCTGGTACTAGATGCAGCTCAACATGAAGCGGCTTTGATTCAGAGGATGGAAGCAAAGCAAAAAAGAAGAAAGAAACATGCTATAAACCTGGACTTCAATTCGGACTTCAACATATGGATCAGTGAAACTCGTAACAAACTGTGTCACTCTTGAATTGGGCTCGTCAGCCACAAACGGATTAATCAGGCATCTGACTAGACCTCTTACATGTACACCATGATCCAGAGGATTGACAGTTGCCTACATATATTAGTCAATCACAAGATGATGACAAATGACTGGTATGGTACAGCTGTGGAAAAGGTAAATGGGATTCTGGTATATATCATGCATGATATTTAGGAGACTATTAAATACCACTGTATGAAAGACACTATTGACACCTCATTTAGAATACACTGTACAAGTATGTTCAGTCACAGTCAAATAAGAAGAATTAAAATGAGAACAAGTGCAGAAAACAGCTACTAGGATGAATCTATCTTATGAAAAGAAACTAATACAGCTTGGCTTGTTTAGCTTAGCAAAACAAAGGCTGAGTGGGGATAGGATTGCTCGCAGTGTAAACAACAAGGAGGGAGAGGGTTTTTTTTTTAAACTAAACAACAGTGTTGACACAAGAATAAACAGGTATACACTGGGCATGAATAAATATCAGCTAAAAATTAACCAAAGGTTTCCAACTTGCGGTTGTGGAAACAAAACTTTAATGAAGAAGTATGAATGAGAACATACAGCATGATTGTCTGTGACAAAAAAAACAGGGACCCAGAAGATCCTTTAGGTCCTATGTTCCTATAAAACAATTGCTATCTAGCTTGGATGAAACACTAATCTCACTATGCAGGTCAAATACATAAGCTGTACACACAGGAATTTCTGCAGAAAACAAATGCCACCCCCAGCCATGGAACAGCAAAAGAGCTACTTCACATTAGAAACTAAGGCACCTGGTAGTCATAACACTTAAGATACTATTAGTCTGTTAAATAACTTCATAAACAGTTAATCACATCTCAAAACCCAGCCACATGTTCAGGCAATTAATAGCACCACAAAAACGGAAACCAGCCATAAAAATATTACACAAAAAACATGTAATATTTTTGTCACTGGTTTCCATTATATTTTAAATTGAAGGTGTGCCAGGGTCTCCAACCGGCCCCTGGTGCAGTCCCCACTGGCTGACAATCAGCTGACAATCTCCTGCATATGGACCTTACTGGGGCTTAAACAAGCCCCCATGCAGTTCCTGATGGCTGATGACCAGCTGATTATCAGACAGATCCAGGACTGCATAGGAGCTTCAACTGGCCCCAGTGTGGTCTCTGCCAGCTGACAATCAGCTGACTCTAGGACCATATAGGTGCTTCAACATGCCCTGGTGCAGTTCCTACTGGTCAATGATCGGTTGACCATGGGCCAAATCCATGACCAAGCCAGGGCCAGATGGAGCCCTCATGCAGTTCCTAGCCAGCTGAGAATCGGCTGATTGTTGGGCACCTGGTTTTCAACTTACCTGTTCAGAAGGATCCCAGGATCATGCTCCCTTTGCACAGGCAAGTAGGGTGTTACTGGAATCTGATCCCTGATGCTAAATTTTCACATTCTGTCATGCAAGTATGGCATGGCAGGAGGGACAATTGTTGGGACAGGGGATCAGATTCCATTGTGCATTTAAATGAAGGTCTGTCAGTGGTCTGCAACTACTGCTGTTGCCTGTCCACACAGAGATTGATTGACTTGTGAATCTGTAAGTTTGTATCCAATGGCTATGAGCCCCATACGAGACAGCTTGCAGCTTCAGTGACATTGCAGCAACAATATATTTTGATCAAACAAGAGATTCTACTGGAAATAAAATAGTACTAGTTTTATGTTGAAAACACCTTACACCTTTGTTTCATAGGAAACTTAAGGCTGAACTAATCATGTTCATTTGATTTTAAGCAATTATAATTCAAACAAAACTTAGCTTTAAATTGATTTAGTATTTCATAGAATTCTTCTTACATAATATACTGAGGGATGGCAAATTCAATTTGATGAGAAGGCATTATTGCTCATTTCATTTAGTATTATCCAGGTCAACTCCAAATAGGAAGGGTATCATGTGGTAAAAGGTTGTATTTAGCATGTCACAGTCACTAGAGGTTGTTTTGTATCTCCAAGAATCTTTGTAACCGCCTCAAAATAAGAGATGATTGATTTACAAAGTACCAAATTTCAAATTTCATATTCTAGGGCTAAACATGAAATAATTGGACAAAGCTGTCCCCCTGTCTGACCCACTACAATCAAGCCCCTTTCAAGGTTGACTGCCTGCATGAGAAATATGTGCATAATTTCATTTTGTCTCCCGTCCAACATCCAATGTTAGAAGTTAATTAAATTGCTTGTCCATTGTATTCATCCACTTACAAAGTTAATGATATTCTGTTCCTGAATTAAAGAGAATTTTATAAAGCCTGCACTATGGAACCTGGCGTGCTGTACATTGAGGAGCTGAACTCTGTCATAGCTCCTGATTGCAGCTCTTCTAATTAGGAAACAAAATGAATGTTTCTGTGTCTGCCAATGCAGAGGACAAGTCATTCCAACAGTGAGGCTAAATGCTTTGTACAACAGCAACTTAATAATATCTCATGTTTGACTATAATAAATTCTGCAGGATTAATAAACCTGTTAAATTTTAAAATTACCATAACAAAGATGAACTGTGGTGTAACAAGACAGCCTTAAAAAAAAAAAAAAAAAAAGGACAAAGGTTTAAGAAAAAGAAATGGCTTCTTGCAAGGACATTAGCCCCCAAACTTAAGAATTAAGTATTTTTGGCTATGGTGAGATGAGGAGAAGGTTCAAGAAATTTTAAATCTCAGAAAGAAGGCAGTATCTGTACCAAGACCAGATTAAAAAAAAAATATGAAAATTTGAACCTAACGTTTGCTTTTTATGGCTTTGGCACAGCTTTGCCCAGAGGAGTAGTTGTATGGTCCCACATCCTGGGTGGCAGCTGTTCATGGGAAACATAGCTACTGCTAGGCTACCAGCAGCAGCTAGGTCAGCAGCATAGGGCTGCTCTTTCTGTACTTCCCTCCCAAGTCAGTGCCTGGGGTTGGTGCTCTGGTCTCCTCCCCATGGTTATACTACTGGCCTCATAGATAGGAGGGACATTCATTCCTAAAGTTCTTACAATCCAAAATTTTGATTCAATCTGTATCAGTTTCAAATCAAATGATACCTATAACAACTTCGAGAACTCAGACAACATTTTGGTAAATGACATTAAAACTTTACAAGTGTCACGGGACAGAACCAAGGAGCAAAGCCTATCACATACCTCCCTGATGCTGGAAAAGTGCCATAGATACCCACTGGGAACCAGAAGATGACCGTGTTTCTTCTTATATTTCAGTCATTATTTTAAACATATCAATGTAGTAGAGAATGATGATCTCCAGACAGAAATAGCCTAGTGCCCGTCTGGAAAGAGATGGCCACACAATATGTAATACTGCAGGGATGCTGGGGGGTGGGGGAAGGAGCAAGGCAAAAAGGGGAGAGTAAAAGAAGTGGGGAGAGGAATGAGATGCTATGGACTTAACAGGCACATCCAGATGAGTGAGCATGTGCTTGTTGCGGCATCTCAAAGCAGTATGAGATGCTGCAAGAGGCACACTGGAAATTAAAAAATGTTCCCTGCAGTGCATATTTGCAGCATAGACTCCAGATATCAAAAAAAGAACCAGCTGAAAAAATGTGCTGCAGGGCATACTCCTAGAGCATGCCCTGAGGCAACTGGAGGCTGAGTCCTTCAAAGAAATGCTTTAGCAACCAGCCAGAGCATCTCTCTGGCTGCCCTATGCCCCTTCTGTCCCAGCACACTGCCTCAGTGACCCGGACTGAGGCGCTGTCCCAGGTAAGCAAGGTCATAGGGGTGGGGGAGGGACGATTGCGTATGTGGGTGTGGAGTGGACTGCTCGGGAGTAGGAGAGGCCACCAGAGTCAGGCTTAGAGCCCCCCTGCCACCCTAAAGCAGCCTGTGCAGGGAGAGGCCAGCCTGGAAAGGAAGGGGCTTGCCCAGCCCAGTCCCTGAGCCCCAGTTGAGGGCTTCTCAGGAACACCATGGGGATCACTGGGGTTTGGGCACAGGTGCAGGGAGCAGAGTGGCAAGGGCTGGCACTACTCAGAGCCACAAAGCAGTGGGTGGAACAGCTGCAGCTGGACTCATATTCTGGTGCTTGGACAGAGCTGCTGCTGGGAGGGAACGAGTAGAGGGCAGGCAGGGGCTGCAGGTCAGGAGTGAGGGGCAAGGGCAGAGGTAGAGCATATCAGTGCTGCTCAGCGCTCCACATCCTGGTGAGCAAAGGGGACAGGGGTAGCTCTGATTTTTCTACGATAAAAATACCCAAAGCAAACACCAAAGTGTATAGGTATTTAGGATTCATTTTATTATGATGATAGACAGACTGGTAGGCTTCCAAACTGTTTAAAAATTGTAAATATACCAACAAAACGTTGCCCAACTGATCTCTTTCTATACATAGTGGTGTTTCATTTTAATAGCAGAAGAACACAGATTCTGGGTATTTTAATGAGAAAATCTAGGCTTCTGATCAGAAAATTTGCAATTTTTAAACAGGGAACACAAGGATGTCTGCTGGTGAGGCAAGTGGTGAGACCTGGGCAGAGAAGCCTGCCCAGGGCCAGCACCAGGGACTCAGCTGGAGGGCAGATGAGATGGTTGGCCTGGCCATTTGGGGCCAAGAGGACACGCTTTGGCAGTTCAGAGTGGGCCACCCCGAAGAGCACATCTTCTGGGTGATAGCTGCCCAGATGGCAGAGCGGGTACACCAGAAGACATGACAGCAGTGCTGCCTGAAGGCCAACTGTGCAGCCATGGCCTGCTGGCAGCTGACCCAGAGGTACAGGAGGCTCTGCTGCAGTGCCCAAACTACAGCCCATGTGGCCTTGTGGTCCCCATCCAGGTCTGGCAGGCACACAGTCATGGGGCTGCAGGTCCAAGAGGGTGGAGATCTGTATCATCAATGTGTCTAGACATTATATGAATCCACATACCATTTTAGACATATAGGATGGGTGCTGTAAAGAGGAATGTAACACTGAGTTTAATCAAAGTTCATCAATATATTATAGAGTTGGGAAGATTCCTAGAAAAATAGAAGGTGTGCAAACTGAAGACAAGCAGCTAGAGAATACTTAGTCTACAAAATATACCAGATGTTAGAATCCTGCAAAATGAAATTATTTTCCTGAAATATTCCCTGGGGTGAGGTAAGGTAGAGTGTGTTTTACTATTTGTTTTCCTGATGCATATTTTTTTAAAAGGGAGATAAAGTTATTTTTTGTGCAAACTGATTTTCAAAAATGGGTTAGTATTTAATCTGTCTTGCTCTTGAATAGGCTACATTTCCATATTTAAACTAGCTAAATTTACACACACAGTCATTGATGTAACTTTTGCTAATTGAAACTGAGTGAACAACTCTACCAATAAATAAGGATTTAGTACTGCAATCACAATTGTCCTTTTAATTATGAAAATGTACTGTTATACTTTTTGTCTAAAATACTCAATGAAATTTCATGTTAAATAAATCACGTGGGAAATCTGCATGATAACTAAAAGCCCTTCAATATATATTCTTTAATCTTTCAGAGGTTTTCCATCATAATTTCATACTTATAATTTTTATTGAGAATCGTATCACATGCATTAGAGGTAAGTTAATTAAAGCAAAATGCATTTGGAAGAGATGGCCAATAATGAACCTAAACTGTTTACAAATTACCTAATGTCATTCATTACGAGCACTCAATGCCTGTGTACTGTAATTGAAAAGCTTTAATTGATTTTTATAAGAATCTTAACATGGTGAAACTACTGCCTACTTTTAGTGCAACTGCTTGGAATTTCCAAGTATATGGAGACTTCTCTAGATGTTTTACTATCAGTATTACAGATATTTCACGGATAAGTACACACAGTCAAAAAGGCCAGGGCTGAATCAATTCAATCTTTGCAGGTTAGTCTAAGCTACATAGATTGAACCGATAAGCAAGTGAATGTTCACTTTTGATTGTGGAAATGCAGCTACATGCCTGCAGTGGCTCAGGACAGAAGCTGGGGCGTGGGGCAGGGGCGGGGCGCTAAAGCATGCCTCCAAGCTCAGCTGGAGCAGACAGCTAGGGGCAAAGCTAGCCCTCCCAACCTGTGAGGGAGGAGTTTGTGGGGGAGGTGCAAAGCATCCTGAGTTTGTGGGGGACTGAGAGTTAACCTGAATCTAGAGGGAATCTGGCACAGAAGTTGAATAAACCAATTTAACCTAAATCAGTTAAGTTTGATACTACATTCAACCAGGTTTAGTGCAAGCCAGTTTTGGCTATTTTGAAAGCAGTTTATGTGCACTGAACTTCTGGGCTAGGGACAGACATTCAAAAAGCCCAAGCCTGAATTGATTCAATCTTTGTGGGTTAGTCTAACCTGTAGAGAATTAACTGGTTTGCAAGTGGATAGACATTTGGCACATTTCTGCACTGGCCTAGGACAGAAACCAGGGGGTGCAAGAGCAGACCTTTCTTCCAATAGGGAAGGTGAGCTGAGGGGGACGTAGCCAGGCCCTGGTGGCCTGAGTTAGACCGAGAAGGGGTTTAAACCCCCACCTTGGCCTGCAGGGTTTGTAGGGTGGAGGAGGTTAGCAGGCTGAGGGGTATCAGGGAGGCGGAGGATGAAATTGACAGTTATTTCCTTTCTCTGCAGGACCAGGCACCCAAGGAAGAAGCAGCCCGGGGAATGCCCTCCACAGCAGAGTGGCAGGCTGGAGCTGGTAGCAGTGACCAGGTACCAGTTCCTCTAGTCCAACTGGAGAACAGGTACGAGGCCCTGGCGACCCTGCAGGAGATGGAAGGGGAGGAGGAAACCCTTGGGCAGGAAGAAACACCACATTCTTCATGCTCCGAACAGGTCAAGAGATCCAAGCAGACCCAGAGGAGGAGGTGACGAGTGCTCGTCATAGGTGACTCCATCCTGAGAGGTACGGAGGGGCCAATCTGTCGCCAGGAGCCCTCAACACGAGAGGTATACTGCCTGCCCGGAGCAAAGATTCAGGATGTGAAGGAGGTAATCCAGGCCAGGATCAAGCCCACTGACTACTACCCCATGGTCCTAGTCCATGTGGGTACTAATGATGCGGCCAGGAGAACCCCCGATCACCTGATGGCAGACTACGCTGCTCTGGGCAGCGTGCTGAGGGAGTTCGGTGCACAGGTGGTATTCTCTTC
>NW_005842253.1:481069-481709 GCF_000455745.1 Alligator sinensis
TACGAGGAGAGACTAGAGAAACTGGATCTATTCAGCCTCCACAAGAGAAGGTTGAGAGGCAACCTCATGGCTGCCTATAAGTTCATCACGGGGGCACAGAAGGGAATTGGTGAGTATTTATTCACCAAGGTGCCCCCGGGGGTTACAAGAAATAATGGCCACAAGCTAGCAGAGAGCAGATTTAGACTGGACATTAGGAAGAACTTCTTCACAGTTCGAGTGGCCAAGGTCTGGAACGGGCTCCCAAGGGAGGTGGTGCTCTCCCCTACCCTGGGGGTCTTCAAGAGGAGGTTAGATAGGCATCTAGCTGGGGTCATCTGGCCCCAGCGCTCTTTCCTGCCTATGCAGGGGGTCGGACTCGATGATCTATTGAGGTCCCTTCCGGCCCTAACATCTATGAATCTATGAAAAGGGAGCATCTAGGGCGGGGGTGAAGAGGAGGAGAGGAGGGCTCTGCCCGCCCCAGCTGCTCCCTGACAGTTGGGAGCAATCCTAGTGCACCAGGCTGCCCTTCCCCAGAGGGGAACTCTTCCCCCAACTTCCACCACCACGGGGCATGGAGGGGGTCTCTGTTCCTTGCTGGGGGGGCTCTTCCCCCTCCTCCTCCTCCTTCCCCCCTACCATGAGGAGGGGGCACTGG
>NW_005842253.1:481834-482177 GCF_000455745.1 Alligator sinensis
GTTGGGGAGGTAGCCTCTGTCCTTTGCTAGGGGTTGCTTTTCCCCCTCCCCCTGCCCCCACCCACACCACCAAGGGGCAGGTAGCGGGGGCTCTGTGCAGGCTGACCAGCCCTGGCTCCAGTGAGGGCACTCCCCCCTGCAGGGTTGGGGGGGGGGGGCTCTGTTCAGCGGGGGGAACTCTTCTGCCCCCCCCACCTCCCCCACTTGCCCCCTGCTGTCACAGGGTAAAGGGGGCAGCTCGTGCAGTACTCCCCGGCCCAACCCAGCTGGGGCATGGAGAGAGACTTTAACAGAGCAGCAGGTGCCGGGGGTGGCCCCAGCCACTGACAGGGAAAGCAGGCGG
>NW_005842253.1:482272-482937 GCF_000455745.1 Alligator sinensis
CCCCCCGGTGCAGCTCAGTGACAGAGCACAGCCAGGCAGCTGCTTTCCCTGTCAGTGACTGCAGCCTGGTGTGTGCAGCTGGTGGCTGGTCAGGCAGCAGCTTATCTCGGCCCACTTGGAGGCAGCCCAGGGGTCATGGGACCTCAGTGAGCCTCCATGGTGGGCAGCTGCCCAGCTCTGGTCCAGCTGACAAGCAGACCCCAGCTGCAGTGGGGGAGGAGGGTAAGGAGGAAAGAATGAATCCCCTCCCTGCCTATTTTGCCTTAATGGGGCCATGCTGCCCGGTGTCTTGCCATGTCCCATTTCTGCTCTGGATAGAGAGCAGAGAGGATGGGTAAGGCCAGCCCCAGAGCCTCACCCAGACAGCATGCTGCGATCCTGGGTGAGTCCGATTTATCTTAAACCGGCAAGGGGCCTGGGACAGACTTTGAATACACCGATTTGACCCAAATCAGTTAAGTGTGATACTACATTAAACCAGGTTTATCTCAAACTGTTTTCAGCCATTTTCAAACTGGTTTATGTGCACTGAACATCTGTTCTGTTACAGGTTTAAACCAGTTTCTGATCACTTAAACCAGTTTATATGTAATGTCTGTCCCTAGCCCTATCGTGTTACAGATTTGAACTAGTTCCCAATCGCTTATATCGGTTTATGTGTAACT
>NW_005842253.1:482956-542388 GCF_000455745.1 Alligator sinensis
GTTTGTTTTTAGGGATGTGGTTGCGTTCCCCACTTCTGTGCATCAGCTAATGCAAGAATAGCTACACAAGCTGATCACATGCACTAGATTTTTTTTGTACATTCCTTCTGCATGAACTTATGTCAATAACCCTGGAAACACTATGCAAGCAAATACTGCTTCATAAGTTCTACAGCAGGTGTTGTCCTATTACCTTCAGCTACTGTTCTACTGGATCTTAGAGTGATAATTTGGGGAGAAGAAAGAGAAGAAATCACATTTCAGCCATCAAGAACAGATTTAGTCTCAGAGGTGTCTTTCATAAAAAGCAGGGTTATAATAGGAAGCCTTGATCCAACAAGATCCAAGTATAATCTATTCAGCAGAAAAATTAATGTGTTGAAATAGGCAGGCACTCATTTTTAAGGAAAGCAAGAAAAACACCTTAAATTATGGCCTTGGAGAGACTGATTGCATTGAAGATGTCAATCTCATTGTCATCAGCTTTCTAATATCATACTCACTAACTACTCCATAAAACATTTAAGTTTGTAGTACATTCCCATCCATTATACAGTTGAATATCAACAGAAAGATCTGGAACATAACATTAATGCTTTGTTTAAAAAAAAAAAAAAAAAAAAAAAAAAATCAACAAAACCACAGGGTAACTAGTAATTTAACACCTATGATAATATATACAAATAGTGAACTGAAAAAATATCCACCGATGACACAGAGGAATACAAATTTAAAAGTGAATGAGTATTGATTTTACTTTGTAAAAAATAGAAAAAGCTCAAGAGACTTATTAGCCATTTCCATTTCACATAAAAATATCCCCCAATTTATTTTTTTCAAACTGGAACCTGAACAGTGATTTACAGATTCACTGATACTATTTATTCAGCATGTATAAATGTAACATTTATTAAATAAATTTAGATAAGATTTATTTGAAACTAATATGGAAAAGAGTAGTCTTTCCTACCCAGAGCAGGGGGGCTAGACCCAATGATCTCACGCAGTCCCTTCCAGCCCTAACCTTCTGTGAATCTGTGAGTAGATAACTTATTAAATAAGAATACATATGATGCTGAAATGGCATAGGAATGTATTTTTGTAGCAGGTAACTGCTTGAGAGCCATCTACATTCAAGGTGATCTGTTTATTACACTATTGCAGAAACCTCATTACACCATATAGAGAAAAGCAAAAAGGGGAAACAAGGAAACCACTAACTATAATGGCTTGTGTAGACACTGACATATTTTAGGAGAGATCAAACTTCAATCATTGGGTAAAGGAAAATCAAAACAAATTATTTGTCAAAAAATACCCAGACCATGACTGAAGGCATACCTCTGCTTTTTAAATCCACACTCACGGCATCTTTCCCAACTGCTTTGCCAAATGTACTTAATTTTTTTCTTTTGGCATTAAAAAATACTTTGGTCCTAATGCCTCTTTGTATTTCATGGGTCCTCACAAGGATCAAATATTATCAATTGTTCTATAAATTAGGTGTAATGTGAGTTTTAGTCTAATGAGTTCTGAGCATAACCCATCATGTTCATTTTTTGGCTATCCTTTCAAACCATCTAATCAGAATCATCTTTCTCTGATCAGGGCTGCTGGATTCAAACCAAGCTACCAAAAGGTGAAAGTTTAATTCACTGAGCCATCAAAAATGTTAAACTAGTATTATATTATCATAACTATTTCAGAATTGTCATTAAATGCTCCAAAAAGAAAAACAGATTCTAAAAAGTTGTGCGATTCTAAAAAGTTGTGGGAACAAATCTGCTGGTATAAAGATAAGAAGCTATCCAGATGCCAAAATCCAGTTTAGTAAATGTTATCTGAGCAACACATTTATTACCCTGCCCGTGAAAGCAAAACACAGGTATTTCACATCCACTAATCTTCATGTCCAAACCTATCACACAGCCTGAAACAAATTAATCTTGTTTATGAACATGCAAAGACAATCACCATCTTCACACCATCATGCCATGCTATGCAGAGATACCCAAGTTAGCTGTGAATCAACTAGTTTGGGTATTGGAAATAGGATAGCTGTGGTAGCCCACTCTACTGCTTAAGGTAATTTTCCTTGCTAAGATATAGGACTTATCACAGATGCAGCATCATGCCAACATGGCCATGCTGCTATCAAGTATCTAGCTCTCTCCACAGTATACTGAACTGTACTGTTTAGACACAGAATCATAGAACATTAAGGTTGGAAGGGACCTCAGAAGGATATCTAGTTTAACCCCCTGCTCAGAGCAGGATCATGCTCAACCAGATCATCCAAGACAAGGCTTTGTCTAGCCAGGTCTTAAAAAACCTCCAAAGATGGAGAGTCCACAACCGCTCTGGGTAACCTGTTCCAGTGCTTTACTACCCTCCTAGTAAGAAAATTATTCCTAATATCTAACCTAAACTTCCCTTGCTGCAACTTGAGAACACTGTTCCTTGTTCTATCATCTGTCACCACTGGGAACAATCTAGCTCTTCGGAAACACCTTTCAGATGCTTTTAAGTCCCCCCGCCCCCTCCCCCCACTTCTCTCCTCCAGACTAAATAAGCCCAGTTCCCTCAGTCTTTCCTTATAAGTCATGTCCTGAGGTCCCTTCCAAAGCCATCTAGGACCCTAGCCATTTCTGATGCCCTCTTCTGGACTTTCTCCAATTTGTCCACATTCTTTCTGTGTGTGTGTGTGTGTGTGGGGGGCGGGGGGGTGGGGAAGGGGTGTCCAAAACAACACAGTACTCCAGATGTGACCTCACCAGTGCTGAATAGGATCACTTCCCTCAGTCTGTGGCAACACTTCTACTAATGCATCCCGGTTTACATATTCTAGCGGTTTACACAATTAACATGTACCTCAGAAACAAGGACATGAAAAGTAAAAGCATGCCATCTTACCTAATCCAACCAAAACCACAACTTTATTGGGGACTACAAAGAATATAATCACAACCAAACCAACTATGGACACTGGCCCTTCCACCTCCCATTGTCCCCTCCTTCACAGTGTGGACAAAACTCCCACTCTACTCCACCATTTATCCTTTCTGCTCATTTCTTTAGAACACTTCCTTGATTGCTTATATGAATGTATATTTGGTATGTCAGGGTATCTTCTCATGACACTGCAAAATTCAAAGTGCCTTGCACTGTATCCAAGCTAGCTTGATCCTTAAAGCTGTATAGCTCTGGTAGCATGGAGCTCCAACTGGGCTTATTAGTCCATGCAGAGGTCTGTAGTAATGCATCTATATTGCTTTTAGGCTACAAACAGATCTAGCTTTTGCCCCAGAATATGCCTGGACAAAGTACAACCATTCACATATCCACATCCATTGTCCCAGGATAAATCCTAAACTGGTTTGCAGGACAAGAAGCACTAACAGTTTATCCTAGGATATTATAAAATGTATCTGAACAGTTATCCAAGGATTGCATCACTGAATCGATAGCAGAAAAGCAGCAGTGCATTCAGCTGCTCACTAAACGCTGATTAGAAGGGCAATGCGTTTTTGAGCCAGTACCAGGACATTTCTGTTCTAGGACAAACTCAGGTACAGCTTGTTCAGGGACAAATGCAATGTCTGTTCCTAGCCTCAGCAACCACTTATGTCTAACTGGATTTCAGACACGCTCTTACATGTAGAACTACCTTACATGAAATATGACAAAGCATCCTGCATATGCTTGGAGAAGCCCCTTTTGCAAAGAAGAGCATCTTCATGAACATATTCAGACAACTCAGATATCAGCCTTCAACATTACATTTTTCATGAAAGTAGGCTACAATTAGCTATTATTTTGCCAAAAATATTTCCTTGCAGTGCAATATGTATATACTTCTTGATTAGGAAAAAAACTGCCACCATTACCTTAGACCCAAATTTCAAGTGCAGGGTACATTATTGCCATATGTGACATTAAGCAAAGCTCACACTGTTTTCCTGAAATGTTTTAACTTATGGATAGTTGGAAAAGAAAACAAAACAGAAAGCCGTACCTGCTTCGATAAGTTGTTTAGCTCAATATATTGGGTAAAAGAGTAAAATTTAAGGATATTAGATATAGGGTCCCTTTGGCTTAAAACAACATGACTATAAAAAGTAACAAAAATGGTCTTTTAAAATGACTCCCTTCTCCCCCATCAAAAAAAAAAAAAAGGTTTTCTTCAAACTTTGTTTTTAATGAAAAATCCTTCTTTGTGTTTCAAGTTTTCATTTTCCAGTCCTTCCCTCTATTATGACATTTGATCTACTTTATTAGTTATACAATGTACATTTACAAAAATCTGACTTGCCTAGTTTTGAAATTAAAAAAAAAGTGATTGGCAAGTTTTCCAAAAGCTACATTACAGAATAGAAGTCACTGATATGTTTTCTTAAAAGATTAAGAAAAAAATGCTTTCTTAAAAATATTACAGGTAGTTTCAAATATAATTCATAATGATGATTTTTGTTATTTAATTTTTAAAGTTTTAGCCACAGAGAGCAATCCTAATTTGTACAAATTTCTTTCTTTCTACAGTATATAAGTTTTAAGCTACTTAGTTGTTGGGTTTGTTTTTACAAAGAATATGTTCCTAGTTATGATGTCAGAATTCATTTACATATTTACTTTGATTTTTTTTGAGAATTTTTTTCTTAGGGGCATGATGAAGCTTCTTCTAGGGGCATGATGAAGCCTCCTGGTTCCACTGTTGCTATGATAGACCAGAATATTTTCTTTTTGTAGGTCATAAAGGGGGGTTGAGCTACAAGTCAAAAAGCCCGATTTGTCTGGCAACTCAAACAGCAGATAGTATACCTCTGCAAAGCTATCTCACTTCAGCTGTTTAAGAAAGGTTTGAAGTCTAGAAGATCGTGTTACTTTCTACTTTGCTTAGAATTTAGAGACAAATTTAGGGGAAGTGGAAAGGAGAACAATGAAAATGAGATGTCCATGATGGGGTTGGCCTTAACCAATAACCTTCTTCTAGGCTAACTACAGGTTTCCCTTGCTTTATGCTGGACATGCGTTCCTGGAAAACGGAGCATAACTCGAATTTGCATAAAGGGAACCCACTTTACCATGTAACAAATAGGGATACATTCCAAGACCTTAACTGTCCTGACCCCCAAACCCATTTCTACCACTTTTATAAGGCCACTTTGTTACTCACCAACAGCAGACAGTACACACAAGCACAGGGTGGTGGTGAATGTTACCATAATGGGGATGGCAACTACAGAAACACATAAGAGCACAGAGCACAATCCACACAGGAAACTATATTTTGATGCATGTCACTCCCACAATGCACTGCACAAAGCAGCTGACTGCAGGCTGCCACCACACTGATCGCATAAGAGTGAATTTACCTCACATAGACCAAATTCTTGGTATAAAAAGGGTCATCACATAAGAGCAAATTTGCACATATAAAACCCGCACAAAGTGAGGGAAACCTGTACAGACAGTCAAAAAGCTCAAGGCTAAATTAATTCAATCTTTGCAGGTTAGTCTAAACTGCATAGATTGAACCGAGAAGCAAGTGAATGCACATTCACTTTTGATTCTGGAAATGCAGCCACATGCCTGCAGTGGTCCAGGCCATAAGCTGAGAAGGTTGGGCTGGGGTGAGGGTGGGGCAGGTGCTAGAGCATGCCTCTCAGCCTGTTGGCCACTGCCAGAAGGGAGGGAAGCTGAGAAAGAAGCCCTCTGAAGCTTCCCCACTCTCCCTACTTGAGGCCACCCCATTGAGTATGATTGGGAGGAGGGCATTTAAACCTGCACCCTGGCCCTCACCAACCCCAGCCAGGGTATACCTGGGAGAGAGAAGCTTCTGGCAGGCTTTTCCCCATTCCTCACTCAAGCATATGGGGGAAGGGTGTGGCTAGGCCCCGGCTCTGGCCAGCTTGCTGAGACAGTGGGGGAGGGGGGGGTTCAAGACTGCTTCCTGGCCCACACAGGACCCCAACCAGGGTCTGCGAGTGGGGCAAGCAGCCCCTGCCAGGCTTTCCCCTGCTTCCTGCTTGAGTGGAGAGCGGAGACATGGCCAAACCCGGGCCCCAACTGGCTTGCTGAGGAAGGTTTAAACTCTGTTCTCTGGCCCACATGGAACCCCACCTGGAGTCTGCTGGAGGGAGGGTGTAGAGAAGTCCCTGCCAGGCCTTACCGAACTCCCTGCATCCGCCCCCCACCCTCTTTTTCAGCCAGCCAGAGCAATGAGAGTGCTCCAATGAGAAGCAGAGGGCAGGGGCCAACCCTGCCCTACTGAAGCAAACAGTGCATCCCAGGGCTGCAAAGCAACCTGGGATGTTGGGGAACTCTGAGTTAACTTGAATTGGGAAAGGATCTGGGACAGAAGTTCCATAAACTGGCTTGACCTAAATCAGTTCAGTCTGATACTACATCCAGCCAGGTTTATTTTAAACCAGTTCTACCCCTTTTGAAAATGGTTTAAAAGCACTGAACTCACTGAACTTCTAGGGTGCCTATACACAAGCATGGAGGCTGCTCAGGCAGGGTGGAATTCCAGCGTGTCCGAGTAGGATCACTTAATCAAGTCTGCAAGCACGTGGAAATTACCAAGCTCAAGTAGCCTCCTGCATCTCATGTATCAGGGACTAGTGGCCAGAGGCTGCAAACATGGTAAGCAATTTGCAGACAGTTTTCTGGGATCAAGAGGAGGAAGAGAAAGAGGAAGAGAAGCCAGGCACCAGATCCCATGCAAGGTAAGTGATCCAAAGCCTTTGGTTTGCTAAACGTTTGTTTGGTGGGCGGTGTCAGAGCACATGCCCCAAATGCATAAGCTGTGCATGTTGCTGGCTGAGTGATTGCTGCCTGGGCCTGACAGAAGCCCTAACAAGGGGACAGAGCCAGTCCAGGCCCAGCAGGGCGTAAAAGGAAACTCCCAGCATGCCAACAGAGCCAGCAACCAGGGGCTGCTAACAGGGTAAGCAATTTGCCCCCTCCCTCCTACCCGTTTTGAGGGGAGAGTTTTTCATCTTGGTGTGAGGAAGCAGGAAAAAAGGAACCTTTTGGTCCGATGAGCAGTAAATAGGCCAACTTCCAGGCAAGTTTGCTAGGGAAGGTGTGTTTGGAAGAAGGGCAATAAAAGACAAGGTAGACCAAGAGACCCAGGGAAATGGCTGGAGGATGTCTCATTGCCAAAGCTACTGCCACTCCTCCGCTTGCAGCTGTGAGGTTTCTGTCCAGGCAGGACTGCTCACCATTGAGGCTTCCACCCAGGTCTGGGTTTGGTGCTATGGGGACTGTGGCTTGCAGCAAGGGGGCTGAGATGCAGCGGCGCTTTAATTAGAGTGACTAATTAAAGCGCTGCCCCTCCTCCCCACCCCCAACTCCCAGAGCACGTGTAAAAGTGCCCCCATTGTGTTATATATTTGAACCGGACTCTGATCACTTAAACTGGTTTAGGTGTAACTTCTGCCCCTAGCCCTAAGGTTACTTGTAAATACCAGGGAAACATTACACAAGAACTCAATCTGGTCCAGATCACCATCATCTACAATGGGGAAAAGAGAGCTGAATGGTTCAAGCATTAAATTAAGGAACTGCAGATCCACCAAATACACTCTAGTTTCCTGCCTGAAGGAATGTGGAGAGAAAAAATCATTTCCTTTACTAAAACAGCTGACAAGCAAGGAGTCTGTATCCCTTCCATACATGAAAGCAGCTCACAGTCTGGAAAGAACTAAATATAACAGTTGTAAGTAAAAGATGTGGTTGCCATAATATGCATTAGTAACTTGACTAACCAAGATCCAGAGAAACCTTCAAAATAGAAAATTAGGAGACATTTATACACATACTTTTTTCCCCCATGACAAGCCAGAGATCCACCACTTCAGAGTAGACTTGATTAATCGAGTCTGCTCCCCACGTGAGCTGAGGCAACCTGCGCTGCACTGCACGCAGTTGTATAAGTGGCAAAACGCATGTCAGTGCACAGAAAATGGCAGGGGTGTGCTTTTGAACTAAGGCACTCCCAAGGTGTTTTAGTTCAAAAGTGTACCACCACCATTTTCTCAGTGCTCACGTGCATTTTGCCACTTATACAACTGTAAGCGTTGTAGCTTTTCAAAGTGCTTGGCATTGGAGCATGTGCAAAAATGCCCAGGGACACCATGAATGAGTAGTACTACAGTGGATTTGGGGAAGGTATGAAAGACAGCTCAGAAGCAAGATATCCACCCATCTAGCTGGGCCAGAGATCTGGCAAACCTCAAGATCTGTCTATGCTCATGACAAGTTAAATATACTATGCAATCTGGCCTAACTGCTATCCCTAAATGAGAATGAACCTAAGGAAGGACGATTTGTCCCACAGAAAATAGGGACAGATTAAAGAAAATACTTAAATGTAACAAGATAAAGTGAAAAATTTCACAAGAATGAATTTTACTATAACCCACAGATTCAGTGTAAAAAGTTTTTTAAAGTTCCAATATTCAATATTTGACTTGAAGTTTTAGAAGTTCTAACACACGATAGTGGTACAGTATAAAGTACTAAAGAAAACTTAGATAGTGGCAAAATTAATAACTTGAATTTTATTAAAATACCAAAAGGACAAAATAGTATATGTAAATCAAACAAGTTGTCTATTTAATGTCACTTTTATGACAGACATTAATCCTCATTTCTAGACAGAACTCCTGTCTGATATAATAAGACTTACTGACTTAATGGGAAGAAATTTATATTAGTATAAAAGCTGTGATGAATTCAGTCTTAAAGTTCAACAATTCAAACACTCTAGCAGCCTCAACTTTGACCCAGCTGGGCAGAAACTAAATCACAAGATTCTTGCATTGTAACTGAAAAACGAATACATTTAATTCAATTTTTATATAGCTGTTTACAAGGAAGGCTGATGTACTACCTTTTGTTCATACTATATCTGCTCTTAAAATTCCAGAACCAAAAATTACAGTAAGAGATTTCTGAAATGATTTTTCTGCATTTGTAGTCTTTTAAAATTTTGTCTTTTTTAATTAGTAACAAAATTGTGATAAAACCTATTTCACATATCTACACATCAACACTATTAGCAAATCAATCTAAATTTATATTTTTATTGTAATATAGGATGAAGTACATTAAAAGAATAGTTTAAATCATAATATAAATAGGAAAATATTTGGGGCTGCAATTTCAGCTGTGTAGCTGATTTATACTCACTGAAGATTTAGGCTTAACTGCTGACAGCAGTGCCCTCCCTTGAATCATGCTGTGTCACAGAACTCCAATTAAAAGAGATAATTATCTGATGGTCAGTACAACTTGTTCATGAACCTTTTTAAAAAAATCAATAAATGATAAACAAACAGTCAAAACAATATGATCTTTTGACATCTACATCTTGGTTTCCTCCCTAGTGGGTGTGGCTACACATGCATATTAATGCGATGCATTATCGTACCAGAATTTATTGCTCCTGGGCGCCACCATCACACATGCACTTGGGACTGCAGCACATTGAATGGGGTCAGAGCAGCCTCAGCTGGCAGGCGACCTGGGAGATGAGCCTGCCAGTCCGGGGCTGCTCTGACCTGGCTCATCATGATGCGCAGGGTCTAGCTAGGGCACAGGGGTACTCCAGTGTGGGGCTAGTCACCAGGCAGCCCCCGCACTGAAGCACCCTCATGCCCTATCCATCCAGGTCAGCATCTACACGTGCCCTCGTGTGGAGTAAATAACTCCACAGCAGGATACCTCTTGTATTTACAAGTACTACCCTGCTGTGGAGTCTATTCGTTTACTGCAGCCTAATAGCCCAGACACCGAGACATTTTCTGGGGAGCTAATTAGTCTACTCTGCAGTAAACATCTTGTGTAGCTGTGCCCAGTTACAATACTTAAGTAGGCAGGATAAATATGCCACTTTATAGACTAACTAAAAAAGATAACGATACAGTAAAAGCTGCATTATCTGGCACCTTACAAGCTGGAATGCTCTATTAACCGGCACACTGGCTTGTAAAGTAAAAGCGAAATCAGAAGTGTCCACCATGGCACTTCTGGTTTTGTCGAGCCCCCATGGCCAGGGGCAAAGCACCCTGCGCTGCCGAGCCCCATGGCCCGGGTCATAGCAGCCTGTGTGGGGCCCACCTCCCTGTCCCACGGAACGGATAGCGATGCGGCGGGAGAGGCGGCAATGCTCCAGATGCAGCGGTCGAGGCGGCACCCCAAGCAGGCAAATATGCAGTGCAGGGAATGTTTTTTTTGGTCCTGCATGTATGTCCTGCAGTGTCTCAAAGGGGTTTGAGATGCTCCAAGACACATGCATGCTCGTCTGGATGTGCCCCAGGTGTCCTGGCTTCTAACCATGCCTCTAGTGGCCAGCCCTCTAGTGGCAAGTCACAGCTGTGTATGCAAGAAACAATACTAACACTTAATAAGCAACTGCTCACAGCACACTCTAACTTTAACACCGCTTAACATTCAACAGATTTAGTATAGTCCAAGTGTAACATGGAACTTTGCCCTGTGATTCTAACAGGGTAGGGATGGTGATCCTGTGAATCATATGTCTCTTCTGTAATTTTGGGGGAGGGAACATAATTTTTTAATCTATCAAAGCTTACATTTTCTGCTATCTTTACAATTATATAATTATCTGTGTTTTACTTTTCTCCATGTCCTATATTTTTTTGTATGAAAGGCATGGCCAGAAGCCTAAACATTTTTCTAAGCTTGCAGTGCTACTCTCTAGGATGTTCTCATTTACACCCTGACAAATATTCTAGCCCTTGTATATTTTAAAACAGGAAGGAGTTTCAGTAGCCAGTTTCAGTAGCTCGTCTTTCTAGTTCTTATAATCTCAGCTGCTGCACTGTTCTCTTAAGTAACTCAATGCCTATTATTCTAGTTTCCTGGCTAAAAAATGGTCTTGGGGTCTGGTGCTCAAACCCATTGCTCCCTGGTTTCTTCCTTGTTATTACTGTGGGGAGCATATACTAATCCAATTAACTCCCTCCTATGTGGTAAACTGGATAACAAGATGCAGCTGCAGATGGGCCGCAGCACATCAGAAGGAGTAAAAACAACATGTACCAGCCAAGTGACTACTGACCAGTGAAAATGTTAAATTCTTTGTCATGTTGGGAGAATGCCAAATTCCACAGCTGTAGAACTGCAAAGTTCATAGGGCGCTGACTATAATGAATAAAGCAGTTTGCACCTCTCAGAACTATTGTCTCTAGCTCTTGGCAGACTGAGGGAGGCATCACTGAAGCAGTTTCCATATGCTTCATGTTTTCAAAGCTAATTCTGGAACTTTAGGAGCTGGAGATTTAATTTCTTTTGTTAATTAAAAAATTCTGCAGCAATGGGCGAATTTTGTGATATATAGTAACACAGTCATAGCACCAGAGAATATTCAGGGCCCTTGCTATACATTATACATCACTTCACTCTTCTTCTCCAGCCAACTAAACAATGCATTAAGAGGCAAGTTGTCCTCTCTCAGTAAAGTCAAGAAGGAAGACTGCAAACACCTGTGAAAAAGAACCATCCCTGGAGGCAGTGGGACTTTTATTGCATTCCATGGATCCCAGCAGTGTCTTAATTTCTCAACATGCCCTCCCAAGTCCCCAAAAAGTTGATTTCACAAGTAGATTTTTTAATAACTGCTCTACTTTTTCTCCATTTGGGGTTTTGTTCTTCCATTAAGGGATAGAGATTAATTACATAGTATTTGCTACCTAGTGCACTTAAAACATACATTTTAAACACTTAACATCACATTTATTTAAAAGAAAAATCAAAAGGGTCCTTTAAATTCAACAAAGTCTGTTTAGATTTTATATTAGTATTTTACTGCTGTTGGCATCTGACAGACAGTAAGCATATGACCACCAAATGTTATCATACAGTTAAAATCTTTTGATCTTTTTAACTGTTACAAGAACTAAGCTTTGTTTGGTCTTATGAAACAAAATGAATCATAAAATATGAAAGACCAAAATTAAAACCAAACTGCTTTATTTCAGTATCTTGTGATTGCACTTAAATTGAACATTCATGATATTATACACATGCATTAAATAAAATACTCAAAATAGTCTTACTGTTATACAAATTATTTTTGGTACATAAATCTGGATACAGAAAAGCTTGATTTGTAAAGTGAAATGTTGTTAGAAAAGAAATGCCCAACTAACTAGGCAATAGTTAATTAGTTTATATATTATGTGCAATTAACATCATCACATTTTATAACATCAGGAAGGATTACAAGTTAAACGCATGCCGTAATTCATTAAGGACAACACAATATACAAAAGACCAATTTATACAGGGTCTTAGTGGTAAGTCAGAGTATGGAAATAAGAATGTTACAAGTCAAAGGGGACAAGACAACCTAGTTTAATCTGATTATTCTGGGGTTGAAGCAACATATTAATCAAGTGGACAAAAACAATTCTATTAATCAAATTCAAAAAGTACATTGCTACAATAAATCTTTTACTATATTGCAAATAATAAAACAAGCAATCCGCAAGGGTTATGCTAATTACAAGTTTCAAATCAAATGAACCAATTCCATGCTTTGCCTTGTTTGGACAAATTAAAATATTCCTGTCATTTAATTACATTTCATATGTCTATATCTGTGCCTGTACTGATATAGTAGAGTATTAAAAGTCATCAGAGATGCACTGCCTTCCTTGTCATAATACAAATTTACAGTCTACACAGTTGGCTATCTTTTGTTAGAAGCACTTATAGAAAAATAAAAAAGTGTATGAATATCCATTCCAAGAGGAAAAAAAATAGCTGAGCTATAATCAAGTACCTACTGGACTAAAATCATTCTAGATTACTACTAAACCTTTCTAATTATGTTTTACATATTGAAGTCCAAAGACATGGGAATGACTCTACTGGAACAATGCAGAGCTGTGTAGCTATACCTGGGCTAGCTCAAAGCAGATTGGACACTGAAAACAGAATAGCTGCATAAGTGAGGGACTCCATCTGAATGTATCCCATTTCTTAACACCTTATGGAGTTGGATATTACTAGTTTATGTACAAGAAAATGCAAATTAAGCAAATATTTGTTTTAAAAGGTCAGAAATCAACCCACTACAATAAACCATGTTTAAGATTTGAGTGCATTATCTGTTTTTCTCTACTGTTTAGCATGCATTACTCAAAATATAAATACATATACAAACATTAATATAAAGATGAATGCATCTGAGGAAGCACAGTATAGATAATAAGTCAAAAAATAAATGTGTAGGGAGGGAAGGATGAAGAGAAAAAAAAAGAAACCAACGCTACTGACAAAACCAAGGTCCTGACACAGAGCTCTAACAGACAAGGGATTTGTCAAGTGCTTGTCTATCCCAAGCACATATAAACTTGATGTAAGAAATATATAATGGATGTCATCTTATAATTTATGCTCAATTATTAATACAGTTTCTTCTTCATATTAGATAATGGAAAGTATATAAAATTGATATGGGTGACATCAGGTTCATATTTGTATATTTTACAGTGCTACTGACAAAATATCCAGCTGGAAATATGATTCAATTTCAATATATTCAATATATTGCATTTTTCTCCCATGGTGACACTTTTATGATCCTCAAGACAGATTACACAGCTTGAAAACATATTTTTGTATGTTTTCAAACTATTTTTACAATGTGTTTCTTCTATGCTGTGCATACCAGGCCTAACAGAAGCACTGCGCTTGTCCAGTGAGCTCAATGCAAGGACACTGTGGCCTAAATTAATCCTTATGGTTTGGGTGGGAGGTTCCAGCATTTTTTCTGGGTGTTTTTCCACCACACAAATCTTCCTAGCTCTTTGTCTCCTTGACCCTACCTCTTCGCTCACTGGTTGTACCCCGGCATTTTCTTTCAATCAAAAATTGCCTAACTTCTAGTCCTAAAGAATACCACTGAAAAAAAAATGTGCGCGCTCTAAATTGGGTTCAGTCCTATCCATGTGGTTTTAATTATGGTTACTGAAACAGTGCAGAAATAAGGTTTGTTCTGGGCAATACAGCTCCAGTTAAATCAAACTGAGTACCAGTTCAGCTACGTGAATATGACACACACTGTCAACAGTATGTCATGGTGTTACTGTAACGTACACAAACCCTAGACTATACTTTTCCTGTACAGCAAATATTATCTATCAGTTGTATCAAGAAGTAGAGGATTTGGGATATAAGACTATATTATATACTAGCTATAATCTGCTATATTATTATGGTAGTGGGAAGTATTACATCAATTTTTAAGAAGCCTCCATTGAAGTAGATGATCAGTCTGACTATAAACCTTCTGCTATATTTTTATTACACATCCCTATCCCCTCTACAGGAAAAAATGAGAAAAAGTAACTGTTCTGTTAAACAGAGTAGGAACTCCTTATCACTGTATATTTGTTTTTGAAAGAAACATATGATAACATACATAATGATAATCTGTCATCATTATATAATGATGTAGTCATCATTATATAAAATAATGACTACATTTTAAAATCCTATAATGATGCATTCCTAGGCTTCAGTCTATCAGCAAATCCCAATTTTTGTCAAATACACACAATAAAACATTTCCTATTTTAAATGTAAAAGAATTACTAGCAGTCAAATGCAATATTATCTTTATGAATTACAAAAAATCTATCATAAAACTGTATCATTTTCCAGTCCTTGGATCAAAATTTACAGTGTAAATTCAAAGCACTACCGAATTCAGTGAATTACCTCTGGATTTTACACATGTGCAAATAACAAAATATGAAAGTTCTACAGCATATAACCTGAGCCTGGTCCTTTTTGAGGTACATTATTAATTTGGGGTGCAACATGTTTTCATTGTTTTACTCTAACAAACAATTTAAAACTTTAAGGGCACATCAGATATTATCATAGTGATAGTTATTCCTCCATGGTAACATTGGGAGTTGTATTCTAAATACAATAAATGTCAACATTTTTCTGTTTGCCATGAAAACGTATTAATTTCACTAATATTCAAAACAAGATATAGTTTATTAGGCATAAACGTTTAATGTTAAAACCACCATGTTTTAAAAAAGAAAATGAAAAGAAATCACTCTTAAGATATTCAGAATAGTTTGCTTCACTTTTAAAAGCATATTTAATATTTTAGGTGCAGGTTTTTATAAATGTTTGTTAATGTGTTTCATTTCTGCATACTATTCAATAATTCTATAATCTTCCACGTATACCTGCACCACCTTCCTTTACTTATAGCTATAAATTAGACTGTATCAAAAGAAAAAAGCATAACTGAACTAAATGAGGTCAAGGATTTGCAAAGACTTTGTTTAATTGCACAATACTTACTTCTTTTTATGAAGTCTAAATGATAATTGTAAGTACAGCAAGCAAGCATAAATACATATGGAAGATTAAATCACTTTGTTTAATATTACCCAGAAATAAGAAACAATACCTAATATTTGTAAAAAGTTGCACCTGAAAAATTTCACTCAGTCTTATGCTAAATGTACTTAGCAAAAAGGTCAGAACTCCTGAATTTGCTAGATAAATAAATGTTGGCGAGGTGGATGAATCACTGGAGAATTGGTGCATGGCAGCGAATGAAGAACCTGCAAATGCCTCCCAAACCCCATTATTTCCCTTTTTTCCAGTAGGCCAAAGATTCATGTCCCTGCATGCCGCCAGTTCATTACAGAGAAATATCATTCCTCTTCTGGCACTCTCTGGACGGCCCTCTCAGCCCCACGAGGACCCTTTAATGTTTAATTCCTCATCATCTGCTCCAGTGAACAGCTTAATCTCTGCTTGTATGATCAATACTATATCAGTGTAAATTAAAATGACAATTTTAAAGTAATTAAGCCTGTTAATGCTCGATTCAAATGTCATTATTTGCACAAGGGATTGAGGAGAAATTACATCGTGTCCAGGGTGACAGGAAAATGTTTGAGCCTTCTCAATCCTGTTGCCGCTGTGCCACTGGAGGCTTTAGCAAAGCAGATTAACTTCTAGCTCCCACTGCCAAGATACCTATCCAATTTCAAAAGAGGATAACACAATTTGATAAATTTAATTCCAGCTACAAACTCAATTATTGTGATAATGGATGAAAACTGGGAGGAGACACTAAACAAGACCCACATAAAAAATACACTTAACTTCAGAATAAGATACAACAGTAATTGTTTTATTTGATTTGCTCTATCCCTTTTGAAAACCCCTTAAATAATTGTGATTGTTAGAAGAATAGCCAACATTTATTAAATAGCACCAGCTCTAAGCTCAAAGTGGCTGCAGTTTAAAAGATTTTGGACACAATAGAACTGTTTGCTATCCTTTGCTTCTACAGCTACATTTATTAGACAAGTAAAATTACATCATTACATTATTGGATCTCATAAATAGATCTATAAAACTCAACTACGCTCAGACAAAATCTCAGCCAGTTCTGTGTGCTGGCCTTTCTAGATCCAGCCATGACAGCCTGTAGTTATTTCTTTCTTCAGGGGGAGATTTTAAAAATAAAACACCCAACCCCCCCCCCCCCCAAAAAAAAAAACCTTAAATTTTATGAAAAAGTAAAAGCCCCCCCCCAAAAAAAAAACCCTTACATTTTATGAGATAAGCATAGAATCCAGTACATATGTCAAATCTGACTAGTTGAAAACTTGGCCAGAAAATCATTTTTTTCACTTGAGTCCACATATTAAAAATAAGATTGTAGTATACAAAAGAACTATAGCTCCACTAAGGCATTTAGATAAGACATTGAAATGATGTTCAATAATTTACAAACAAGTACTACAAGCAAAAGTGAAGATTTAAATGCCAGATTTAACTTCATAAACATGACAATGAAAAACTACTTTGAAAACGAAGAACATAACATATGAGGTTATTACCGAAGGATACACAAATAGGGTAGTAGTGAAGTGCTTAGGTTGAAAGGTAAGAATAGGAAGGTCATCCAGCAGTGAGTAAAGAATCATTCATACCTAACCCTTACCTCTCCTGCTTTTCTTTAAAATAATGATACTGAATGTATTAGCATATTTAAAACATTTTAACATGTATATTATGCATATTTTTAAATTATAAATGAAGTATCTTAGGACTTCAGTAACTTACTTGGGATGAATACTGGCTTCTCCTATTCTTATTAACTTTTATTTTAGTTATTTAAATGATAGCAAATGTTATCAAGCTCTATTTCTAAAAATCAGATTCAATATTGCCATAAGCTCTCAGGAGAAACATTTTTTCACAGCAACTAATATAAAATCCCTATTTTTCCCCAATATTTTAACATGAGATCTGTGAAAGCAGATTATCCTGCATACACAGTCAGTAGAAAAAGTCAAGTATAACTACATGTATGTTCAATGAAATCATTACCAAAAAAGTGACAGAAAATTCTGTTTTGACATCAACTAAACTTGAAAACTTTGTATAAGATATATAAAAAAGGCTAACATTCATTTGCAGTAGGATGGTCATTTCCTGGCCAAATTCTGAGATATGAGAAGTGATGGTAAGATGTGGGGAAATCATAGTGGCACTCACTTCCCTGCTTTAATTAAAATACCTTCCTCCTGAAAACACAGCAGCTGCTTTAGAACATATAAAACAATGTTCAATAATGGATGATTGTACTCAGTCAGAAGGATATTTTTTAAAATATACAGGAACAGACAATGTTCATTACATACTAATTGCATTTTCCTATTATCATTGTCCTCAGTTTCAATTATAAAGCACTTGAGGATATTCACATTTTCAATAAATTAAAAACAAATATAGCTGAACATCTCTAACTTCATAAAATGAACAGACTGTGCATTTGATTAGAGAACCTGATTGTACTGAGGAATTTGTGTTCTTAAGACAGCACTTTATTCTTATATTTTCCTTCTTTTGTTGTTAAGCTTAGACATTACTGTTGTTGTTTTTATGGATTCTTATTATACTGCATTATAATGATTATATATGTTGATCAGGTATTACTTTAATTTAATTTAATTCAAGGAGTTATAATGAGGGTTTATTCACGGGCAGATATTCCCAAGCGATTTTCGTGAATATAGAATATAATTACCTTGAGTAACTGCCTACAGTAGCTTTTATTAAACATTTCTACATGCTGAAGTACCGCTGAAGAAGTCAGGTAATAGGTGCAGAACTCCTCCAATTAATATTAGTCATATTCTAATTCTAATGTTATTTAATAGTTCATGTCTTGGTGTATACAATGCACCAAGACAAAACATCAATATAAGCAGCATAAAAAATAATTTTTTCTCAAATATACTTGATTTTTGTAATATAAAAAAAAGAGGGAAGAGGATGCTCCCTTTTTCAAGGAACAGTGTTAAGAGAGCTGAGACTGCTAAAAGTTTTGATCTTTGCAACAGCTTTAGTACCCAAACTGCTCTAAGATAAAATAACTGCTCAATTATTTTAATACTACGTGACACCAAACTTTCAAATTTGTGTCCAATTAAATTATTAGAATACTTTCCTTTTCAGATAAATGTAATTATAGCCTTTTCTCTTCTGCATTATTAATAGGGCATGTTAATGGACATCAGGCCATATGGAACAGCAAACTAATTGTTTCTCAGTGAACAATGGCCCTATTCATCATGTGCATGTTGGCCTGTGTTTGCTTAACAAAGCTTATTAATTATCAGTGATCTTGGTCTTTTAGAATGAAGAAGCCAACACTAAAATTTAACTTGACTGACAGATTGATTCAGGATTTTCAAAAATATATCTTTGTTCTTGAAGATGGAGTAAGTGTTCAACTTGATTTTTTTTTTTTTTAAAGTATTTTGGTAAAGTTTTAAAGAGAGAGGGGGGCTGGCTGACAAGAAAAATAGACCTGAGAGTTTGGCTGCAAGTTAAATGGATATTATTCTTTATTTTTTAATGTATTTTAATGTGACTAGCTTAAGGGCCTTGTTACATGTTAATTTTAGGTGGCTCCCAGAGCTCTTAACCCCTGGATTATTTACACATTAATACATGAAACTAGTTTCAAGCACTCTTTGTGTGCATTTACACACGCATTTAATCCAGGATCAGTTTACTCATGAGTAAACTATTCATGAATAAATGCTCCTGGGCAGGCATCTATACATGCAGGAAAACAGGAGAAAATTTCCTGCTAATGGCAGCAAACTGTTCCTGCTTTCTGGGGCCTTGCAATGGGCTGCTGCTTCCACCAGGGGGGAGCTCTAGGCTCCCCTGGAAGCTAGTCCAGGGGCTGGCAAGGAGCACCAGGCCAGAAGACAGCTGTCTCCTGGCTGGGGCTGGGACATTACACCCTGCCCCTGAGTGCTGCCTGCTGCTGCGGTGGAGACAACGTCCCCATGCCCTGGCAGCCCGGAGCTCCTGGCCCTGGCTCCCTGATCAGGGGCAGAGGGCTTGGAAATAGCTGCAGAGAAGGGGCAGGGCCCAGCCCTCTTTCCCAATCTGCAAGTGGGGCAGCTAGCAGCTACCCTCTGACCAGGACAGTTCCCAGCCCCAACCCCACATGCAGGATGGAGGCTGGGGAGCTGGTTCCCACTCAGTTCTGCAAGTGCAAAGCTGAGTGGAAAACAGGCTGGGGAGCGATCTTGGAGTCTCCACTGCTTCTGAGGCATGGAGACAGTTCTCTCCTGGGCTCTGGTAGCAGAGCCCACCCCAGCAGCAGGCAGCTCCTGGGGGCAGGGAGTAATCTCCCACCTCCTGGTGGGCAGCTGACAGAGCAGATTTGCTCCCAGTCAGGCATCTATATATGAGTGCGGCTGTGCCATTACCAATCGAAAGTAAATTCGCTGCTTGCATTTGCAGGTAGTAAATTTACTTGTGATTAGCAAGGTTTACTGTGTAGTAAGCATGTGCATGTGTAGACGCACATGCTTACAGCACGGTAAACTATGCTACTGCACAGTTAAGTGTCTCGTGTAGACACGTCATTTAGATGGCTTAGTTATAGCATTCCAGCCTACATTTATCTGCGTTGCCCAGCTCATGTTACATGTTACACTCTAAGGTAAATATTACTGTGAACATGCCACCCACCCCAACCTTTCCTTCTGGCCCGGATTGGGCCCTCTTCCCCCTCCCCCCCGCCATCGGCCCGCTGCCCCCCTGACTACTGGATTGGCCCCACCCTTCCCTGTAGCCCTCAGCACCTCAAATGCCTGCTAAACCCCTCTCCCCCCAGGCCCAGCTCACTTAGCACTGTCCTGGGGGAGCAGGCAGGGAAGGGGAACCTACCTGCCAGGCTGCTGCCACCACTACTGCTCTCTGGGCTAGGCAGGCAGCCTCAAGTAAACCAGGGGTCATGGGTGAGCTGCCAGGGCTGGGGGGAGCCCTCACAGGCAGGGGTCAGGGGGAAATCTTGAGGACAGGGTGGGAGCCACAGGGGCTAGGAGGGAAGCCCAGAATGGGAAGGAAGTATGGGGGGCAAACCTTCTTACCCTTCAGTCTTCAAGGCCCCTGCTGGCTTGAACATGCAATTGCTCCACACTCAAGATAGTACTAACACCCATGAATATTTGAGCAGTTCAAACTGCGACATGTAACAAGGCCCTAAGTAATAATTCAAGTACTTTTCCTAAGAAGCCTTTTTAACCTTATAAGAAAGTATATCTATCTCATCCTTGCACCTACTATAGCAATTAGCTTCATATATAGTATTATTAACTCCATCTAGATCTTTGTTCTCCCGTGGTTCCTGTTCACAACAACAATAACAACAAACAGGTTTATGGATCAGCTGCAGATCATTAGATGAACTTAAAATTTTAGTTCAGGGGTGTCCAACTCATCTCGCCTCATGGGCTGGGGGATGTGGGACCTGTCCACAGGCTGGATGAGTGGCAGGAAGCCAGTTCCACAGGCCAGATCAGGCCCATGCCTCCTCGCCCTCATGCAGGATCCAGCTACATAGTGCCCACTCCAGCTGGTTCAGGAGCCAGTAGGACACGGTAGGAGGCCTGGCATCCTAAGCACCTGGCTGTCACTATGGGAAGAAGCTGCAGTGTCAGACTTCTTCCCACATTACTTCTGGGACTCAGTGCTACTGCTCTCACCTGGGTACCCGATAGCCACAGTGCTGGGGCCCTAGCAGCACCATGGGATTCTTTCTGTGGTGACAGCTGAATGCCCAGGTGAGAACTACAGCTCCTTGGTGAGAGCTGCAGTGCTAGAGCCACAGCAACACCATAGGAAGAAGCCCAACACACGAGGTGCTTGGCTGCCACCGTGAGAACAAGTTGCAGTGCTGGGCTTTATCCCGTGATGCTGCAGGGGCTCTAGTAACATGGCTCTCACCTGGGTGGATGGCTGTAGCTGCAGGAATAAGTCGCGGTGCTGCCTGAGCTCCAGCACTGTGGGTCTCAGCCAGGCACTTGGCTGCTTCCCTAGGAAGATCCACTCATCGGAGGCAGAGTCAGGGCAAAAGTCTGCAGGCCAGATGACCTAGCTCTGGAGGCTAAATCGAGCCCATGGGCCTTATGTTCAACACCCCTGTTTTAGTTCAAGCAGTAGAAGGTCATGTTATTAGTGTTTCTCAACCTTTTTAGACTCAAAGTAACCCTGGCAAAATGAAAGCTCTTACTTCTCACTTCTTTTTTGACTACAAAAAAAAATAATAGAGCAATTCATCTGTTGTAAAGGACTTAAAAAGACCACAGCAGGTCAGAATATTTTGAACACTGGATTCCTATTTGAAATCTCTGGGTGTATCTTGTGAATTGTGTGCACATCTTTCCACACCTACCACTGCTAAAACATGGCAGGCTGCAAGATTCTTAAAAAAATCTTATTGTAGAGTTAGAGATTCATAGAGGGGTAGGGCTAGAAGGGACCTCCACAGGTCATCTAGTGAGTCCAACCCCCTGCCTGGGGCAGGATCATTCCTACCTTGCAGCCCCTTACTTGAGAAACACTGTTTTAGATTCCAACAGCTTGACTCTGCTCCCTTCAGACAGCCCATCCAGTTGGTTCTTGCAGAGTTAGAAAGTATTTTTATAAAGGTAACAAACATGTACTGCATTAGTAAGATTTCAGTATGGTTTTGATAAATAACTTGATACATCCTCTGAACCCAACTGGAACAAAAATATTACACCCTCTCCCTCCCAACAAGAGTTGAGAATAATAAAGCCCCTATTCTACCTGAAGTCACAAATGTTCTTACAAGGAAACTAACATCATTTAGAGTTAAATAAATAGAACAAGAAACTGAAATTCTGAATCAGCTATTACTTTCTTTTATATTCATTGCTTCAGTGGTTTTCTGTCAAAACATGCTAACAAGCCTGAAACTCTTTAAGAGCTTTACAATTTTTCAGTTTGTTCAACAATACCTTTCTTACAGAATATTTGTTTTCCACATGCAGTGTTATGACATAGCATTCAATCACGTTTGTCTTTTCCCTTGATATATAGGCTAGCTCCAACACAGCTTGGCCAAACCTTTGCCAACGTGTCAGTTATGTATTTTTCACTGTTTGAGAAAGACTAATGACAAGTGATTGAATACAAAACAAAAATTACTCAAAACTCTCCTTTTAACTTAAACAGACAAAATTAACATTACTGCTATAACAGCAGAAAATAGTTATTATTTTACATACAATTATCATTAGCAAAAGTTGGCAAAGTATGATATAAAAGAGGATAATTAAGGTAACTGAATACTTTAATATAGAGTCTGCTGAATGCCTTATATTTTAATCGCTATACAAACTCATCAAAGCAAGTCAAAGATTTGCTCAAGTCAAATGACCTATCAGGCTAACATGGTTAAGGCATATGAGTCAGCACACATCTGGCCTTCTTTGACTCCCCAGATTGAAGGATCAAGTTGCCCATTTATATCTGGATTGTCTGTGGGTGCCACTGAACCTTAATCTGGAGCAAGACTCAAATTTTTCTGGATCCGTAGTACTCCACCTTGAAATCCTGGCCCCGCTGAAATCAGTGGCAAAATTCCCTATCTACTTTAGAAGGCCAAGATTTTACCTATAGTTTGTAATTGCCTTTTCTAAAAGGCATGCAATTTTACCTGCATTTTTGCTTGGATTGTAAGCACCCTCATATTTGCTCCACCCTATATGTAACCACATGCCCTTACTTTTGCAAAGTCCCTGCCAGAGCACTGGAAACAACCAGCAGAGAGAGGCTGAATGACAGATGAGAAGTCTCCTGAAAACCTCTTCAATTTTGTTTTTCTGTTCTTCTCTTAGAGCACCAGACATAGAACCAAAGTGGCCGCCATAAATAAGCAAGATCAAAAAAGTTACCGCTGAAAAAAAGATACCTCCTACCATCAACGATTAATACTCAGGTCCAATACTGCAGTCCAACAAAAAGGCACTGCCTGTTTTCCCCTTCTGTGAGGAAACAAATCTGCTCCTGCAGTTTTAGTTCCAGAGGCAAAGATTTCTAGAAGTGCACCAATAAATTGGTCACATATTGGATTGGCACTGATAAAAGGAAAATTAATATTATTGACAATTGGGTTTTTTTGGCCAGTGTAACCAATAATGTCACTCATAAATGCCGCATGCATCTGCAGCATGCATGGGCCAGGAATGCAGCCTGGCAGTGTGGAGATTAGTATCTGGCTGGTAAGTCTGTGGGAGGGAAGGGGCATGGGAGGGTGGGTCCATATCAAAGCCCCCATGGTGAGACAGGGAGTGGGACAGGAGCAGGGGCAGGAGCTGCCTAGCCAGGGCAATGAATGCAACGCTGGGGTCAGAAGTGGGATGGAGCTGCGGGTTGCTTGTCTGGGGCTGCGGGGGGAGGGGGGGTGGCTCTCTGTTGCACACCCCCCCGGAGTAGGCAGGCAGGCAGGGCATGTGCCCTCTGGACTTGTGCGTGGGGCGAGGGCTGGCGGCCCACTTTAACCGCAGGGAGAGGGGCTGCATCAGCCTCTTCCCAGTGTGGGGGATGGGCTCTGAGAAGCTGGGGGTGGGGTGGGCAGCAACAGTGCTGGGAGGGGTGGCTACAGGGTGGGCTACTGACACCCCAAAGTTCCCTGTAGCCACCCCTCCCAATACTGCCACTGCCTGTCCCTAGCCCAGCCCCTACCCCCACTGGGAAGAGACCAGCACAGCCCCTGGCTCTGAGGCCACAGCAGGCAGCTTGCCTTTGCCTTGAGCATAAATCCAGGAGCCACATGTTCCCCCATACCTCCTCTGGGGGTGTGCAGTGGCAGGGAGCCACACACACCTCGCACCCCCCAGACAAGCCACCCATGGCTCCATCCTGCTTCTGGCCTGGGGTTGCATTTAATCACCCTGGCTGGGCAGTGCCTGCCCCTGTGCCACTCCCTCCCTCACTGTGGGGACCTCAATCTGCCCCCACCGCCTCTTACCCGCCCAGACTTACTGACCGGACACTGCTCTCCAAGCTGCTGGGCTGCATTCCTGTAAATTGGCTATCAGATCAGTATTGACTGATATGGCTGGTTAATAATTGGCCATTGGTATCCACCAAGAACATCTTTATTGGTGCACCCCTAAGGATTTTTTAGGGTGAAATCCTGTGCCTGACTTCCAGTGATCCCAATGCCTTGCATTCAAAAGCTTGTCTAACTTTATCACAACTACATAGTTGGTCCAATGAAAGATATCACCATAAGAAATCCTTGCTTTTTGCATAATTTCTGGACCACTGTTGGTCCAACATCACTCTTTCACTACTTTTTACTTCCAGAAAGAAGACAGACTCTGCTCCAGCATTAGGTAATAGCAACTTCTCAGAACATATACAGCTGGAAAACTGGAACTATTTAATATTGAGAGTTTAAGTGAAATTCTCACATCCTAATATTTTCATTAAAAACCATAACAAACAACCAATCAGTTCTTTCCTGTAATCCAATCTTACCTGAAAGAAATTTCTACTGAAAATTAGGCCCAGTACACCAATCAGTAGATATTCACTGGGTGCGTCTACACAGGGGCATTTAATGCACATTAACCCAATTTTTAAGGCGCACTAAAGGCACGCATCCACATGTGTACACCCTTAATGTACCTTAGACATGATGAATTTAGGTTAATCCCATCTTAATTTGATACCCGCATAAAGCAAGTATCAAATTTAGGTGTGATTAGTTAAAGCACATAAATGCACTTGTAAATGAATTACTGCGCATAATTCAGGGACTTCAGTGCTGGGTCTTCCTCCTGGCTGGCCACCTCTCCTCCTCCAAGGCTGTGCTGCTCTCTGGTAGCTCCTAGCTGCAGGCTATAAAAGCCTCTAGCCATTTTGTGCCTTGGGACACAGAGCACAGGGAGCCTGAAGGAGCCAGTGCTCCCTGCAGGAGCCCACCAGGCCTTGTGTGTCCCCCTCAACAAACCCAGGCAGCCTCTGCCTGTCCTGTCCCCTGCTGATGCATCACAAGAGGAGAGGACCTTGGGCAGGTCAGAGCACCCTGCCCAGTGGCTGCCTCGCACTCAGCCTAGCCCCATACCCATGAGGAGCAGCTGACCACACTACCACGAGCTGCCAGGAGCTGGGGTAAGCAGGATTGGGAAGTGCAACTGTGACAGGAGCAGAGCAGACATGTGCTTCCTGTGTCTCTGCCATGCTGATGCCCTGACACAGGAAGCATCAGCCCAGAGGTCGCAGTGTGGAGGGTTTGTTTTCAAGATGGCTGTCAAGTGCTGGCAGCTGGCTCTGCCTTCAGCATGACTGCTAAGTCCTGGTAGCCATCAGAGGCTGGAGTTCCCCCGGGTGGCCACAGAGGCACATGGAAGGGCTGAAGCAACTTGGGACTAAAATTAGTCCCAAATCCCACCACGTATAGACACCTGCCAAAAATGTTTAATGCACATTAAATTTAAGCACACTTAAATTCACATGTAGACAAGCCCACTGCCAGCCACATGAAATCCAAAAACGGCCTCTTCAGAGAAGATTGCCAAAAGAGAAGGAGAATATTTGGACTTTTAAGTGCCTGCTGACTGTTAAAAGGTCAGAAGTCAGTAAGTCTTTTATCATTATGGAAAAAAGGGGTTCATGCTCTGGATGAATGAAGCAGAAGGCCAATACCAGATAATTTTACCCTCCACCCTATCTATCCAGGCTACTCATTACATCACAGATCTGGACCCATAGAAGTGATGTCCAGTCCAGATGGAAACAATAGGGAGGCTTCCAGGTGCTGTCATAATATAAACAGTCAATAACTATTGTCGTGGAAATATTCAGCATCCCTACAGAAAATCCCATAAGCTAAAATCTTCTTTCTACATTTTTTCCTTTGGTTTTTTGCCCCCTGGATCTACACCCAAACCCTGCACCTGATTTTACAATTGATCATGGATACAGGAAAGACAAAAAATAACACCCTTTAAATAACACCCTTTCCTGGCCTGAACACCATGCTATCCAGGCTGAGATGAGAATCCTCCCAAGTTTCCTAGCAACAGAAGCCACTGGGAACATATCTATGCAGAATATCACTATCTGGTCTGAAATTCCTTGTGGAATACTCTGTCAAATTCAAGGTCTCATTCCTCATCTTTAAAGTCTTATTTGAGATTTGTTCAACTTAACTGATGCCCCATCTCACCCCAAGTAATTATCATCTCCCATGACAACTATGTTCCTGAAACAATGGCATTGTCAGCCTTAGTAGAAGGCACACATGTAGGACAGAGATTTCTCAAGGATTGTTCCAGAACCCTGAAACTTACTTCCCCCCCCCCCCCCCCCAAAAAAGAGTAGAAAGACTACGGCCTAAATGGCCTTAGAGCAAAATGCCCATGATCCACTTTCTTAAAGTAACCCATGTCCAAGCATAACATATTCAAACACACACACACACACACACACACACACACACACACACACACACACTCCAACAAGCTAAAAGCCATACAAAATTCTCTAAATTCTGCTTGCTGACTAGAGGGAAAAGAAAGAAAGAAATGTATCATTTATTAGGTGTACCCATTACTGTCTTGGGAGGTGATTATGTATCACTGTGATAAGGCATATCTGAAAACTGTGACAGATTATGACCATTCTCTAAAATCCCCTAGATTAGTTCTTGGGGGTCATAATTTTGTGATCTTACAGACATAAAACCTAGGAAAATGTTAAAATAATGATTGTTAAAAGGTATCTGGGGCTACATCTGCCACAGTTCTGCTGTGAATAAAAAGAGAAACATGAACAAAAAGAGAAACTGTTTGATTAGCTTAGTTATACCATAAACCAAACTAACGCTAAAGTACTATCAAATCCACAAAGTAATGGTGAAAAAACAATTTTAGTTTCTTTCAGCTGCAGCAATCTCAGGTGCAATTCATAACACATACAAATTCTCAGACAAACACATAAATGCGAAGTTATTGTATCCCTTTTTTTTTTTTAGCACAAGAAATGCCTGAGATTAACCCAAATTGAATTACCAGGCACTAGGTTGCTAAATCTACAAGAAAAAATGATAAATGCAGCTTTTAAAATGATGGGCTAAGACCAACAATTTTTTTTTTATCAGACAGAAGGGTTTATCATATAAATAAGCATTAAGAGGGGTTTCTAAAACATGTTTTTAAGACTATGCAAAATATTCTTTTAATCTGAGGAGGAAGCTACATATATTTTGACTGGAACTTCTCTCTTTTTACCTTCTTTAATAGGATAGCAAGCACAAAGATATTTTTATTCCAGTGTTAAAATGCATCCTTGTAAGTAATCAGATAGAGGAAAAATTCCTTATGATTATTTCACCACCTAAAAAATAAACCTACTAGTTAGCAAAAGAAAAATACTTGGCTCAAGTGCAAGTTACTATATTTTCCTACTACCACTAATCAGAAATATCACAATTCATAACACTAAAACACTACTGCATTAACATCATAGCAGTTAAAGAGCTCACTATATTATGACATGTCTATTTTTTGTTGGATGTAAAACAAAGTTAAACCAGTGAAGCAAAAATGATCCATTTAATACTTCTGCTCTGTGATGCATTTATGTAGGGGTTTTTGTTGTTGTTACAGTGCTTCTATTCATTCTTATGCTTTAGTGGTTCAACTGCAATTTATCAGCCTGTAGTAGAAAATACCTGGCACCTACTTAAAATGCATGGAGCTAGCAATAAAATTAACCTTGTGGCAATTGTTTTCCCACATGTTTGATAGACCAATGTCAGCTCATCTGTTAGAGGGAAATAAAAAAGTCAAGCCTAAATGTACAAAAAATTATGATGGAAGCCTTAAATAAAGCAAGGGTAATGCAAGTTTATTGAGTCAAAAATCAATCAATCAATGGGCGAGTGGATTAGGAGCACCTCATAAGCCCCAAAGAAATAATTTGCCCAAACACCGGGATTTAATGGTAGAAGACCAAATTCCAACACTTTTAGGAAGTAAATAATGAAAAATCAATTCAAAAGGAAAAACAGATCAAGAACCCTGGATTCTGACATGCCGACACATTTATTGCTGAATACCATTTCTTGGCTGACCCGAAAACTTCGGAAGGTGTTTATTTACTTTCAACACCTTCCAGAGATCAATATTTTTAATTTGGATCCGAGTTATTATTTTTCACATCACAGCATTGGGGAGCGGAGTAAAGTGGCTCATATTTTAGTGCTAAAAAGATCGATATGACAGTTTCACCTTCACTGCAGCCCCCTGCAGTTGCCTGGGTGCACATCATAATGTCCCACAGGGGGGTGCAAGTGCCATGGTGCGGGGAGCAGGTCATTACCCAGCCAGGGAGCCAGACAGCCCATGATTTAGCTGATCATGAAGGGCCTGGTGCCCTTAGAAAACCAATCTTGTTTCTCTCACTTTATCAGGCCTGTCTTTTACCCAGCATAAGAGAAGGGGGAGGGGGACACAGAAGGAGAGGGAGGGAGGGAAGGTACAGGGTAAGAGAGGCGATCAGTTTCATAAACCAGATTACGTCCCTCATCATAAATGCATCCATTCTTTTTTACCTTCCTCGAACTGGGGAACATCTGTAAACTATAATTATTTTTCCATAAATTTCTCAAAATATTATTCAGAAAGCTGAAAGGGGCAGAGCAGGAGGGGGGCGAGGGGAGGGAACGAATCTCCTGCAGCAAAAAGCATCATTCATGGACTCTGGTGGCTCTATTGATCGCTGTTGCTGGAGCTGATGGAGGCAGGCAGGAAGAATTATGGACCCAGTCAGTGGATCACTGCCCTGACATCTCTTTCATTGCAATGGTTTAAGTGTGCGCTTTCCAACAGCCAAAGAAAATGGAGTGTACTGCCTCATGCACTGTCATAGCTATCTTAAGTCTAGCCCAAATTTAGCTACCTCTACTTCATTATTATGTACTGATTTATAAGGCACCTTTTACATATACAGTTCTAGAACCTTAATATTCCCTCTCAATGGAATCCATGCTTCCAGGAGGAATGTTATGGCTCCAGAAATCTGTCAATGTGCTACAGCATGCAAACCTATGACAACACACTGGAGCTGAAAGGGGCCCATTTTTAAAATACTCAGAGAGAAGGAACATGTCGAGTTACACTTTCAAAAAGTCAGAAATCAGTGTTATGGAGCTCACTTACGGAGTATGTATACACAGGTCAATGTTCTGCTCCTCACTAATGCATGGGCACCAGTGACAGACACATACAGCAGGATAGTAGGCTTGTAGTCCAACCAGCAGGAACAGTTAGGGCTTAAACTCTGTTCCAGCTATGTCCTGGAAGATTATCAATGCGGATGAAGTAAAGCTTCATCACCAATTATACTGGTCACACTACAGTACCCAATTTCTTGAGATGTTAGCCCATGTATAACTGTTAAACAGGGGGTGGCAGGAAGGGGTTGGGAGAGTAGTTTCAAACAAACAGCATTCATTGGAAGTCTCATTGCTCTCTCAGTGCTTCCAGGACATGAGATGGATGCTGAACCAATTGTCCTTTAGTTCTTTTTCCTGACAAGAGACTCCAAAGTAGTGGAATATCCACATGGCAGATCATTTCCAAAGAAGCACACTATTTTACCATGGGTAACTTTCTTGTCCATCACAAATCTCATACATGTCACCCCACATTTGGGACAGTAGCAAACAGTGATCTTCAGGGGTATGTTGAAGTATGTTAATTGAACAATAAATACTACCTCAAATTTGGTATTAGTGCTAAAGGCCATGTTAATAGTCATCACATTATCTATGGGTGCTTACAGAATGCTAAGTAGCATTCTTCAATATTTTAATGATAAGACACTGCAATCATGCATGTAGACTGCCATAAACTTAGTGGGATGGGATGTAATCCATATAAGTATCTACAGTAATCAATCATATGTAATCTGATCAATTTAGATAATCTGTATTAAGATGGATTTACTGCTGATTTTATATGCCACACACACACACACACACACACACACACACACACACACACACACACGTGTGCGCGGACGAGCTGCTAAGCCAGCAGGGGAAATGGAGATACCGCTGCCTCCTATCCTTATGATCCTGCAGTAAATGAGGAGGTAAATCCTGATTTACATTTGGGGATTGGTAAAATAAGAAACAGTAGCTACCTCATGGGCAAACTGGGGGAAACAGCAATATATAGGGGTAGCAGCAAATGGGAAGAAACACTGAGAGGAGTCACAGGAAACTGGGGACAACAGCTACCTCAGGAACAGAGGATTCTAAAAATCTGCATTGCACTTCATTGTTATGGTGGCTCCAGCTAGCCTTAATGATCTCTGGGTGGAGTGCTAATGGACAAGCAACTGTTCTGTATACACCAGACAGCTAGCAAACAGAGCAGGGCAGTATTCCTGTCTTCTTGGCATACTGATAGATGAAGTTGTCCATCTATGTGCAGCAACTCCAATTTGCTCCTCTTCTCCAGGATGGGAATGTAGAAAAGGAGTCATTTGGACATTTTCTTAGTAGACGAAGGATATTCCCTCTGCTCAAGTTTGAACCCACAAGGTTGGAAAAAACTTAGGCTGGCAGGTACCAAAATATGGGAGGCATAAATTGTAGCCAGTCTTGCACAGAACCCACACATTTATGACTGATTTGCACCATATGCAGTAAAAAGGTCCACACTTAAAGGTATAGAAATACCTTTATACTTAAAGGTATAGAAAACTGGTTCAAGTCTATCCCTCTCTTGAGCTGCACAGATTAAGAATCCCTTTCATTTCAATTTATATAAAACAAGTTTTCCTAGTAAGGGGGGGAAAAAGGCTTACAGGCTTTCTTCCTTCCGATTAAGTTTTTTTTAGATCTTAGAAAAATATTATCAAGCCACAGAAATTCAGAAACTGAAGTGTGAGCCTTAAAAAACATTGGATCCAACTCCAAAAACAGGACCTGCAGTTCTCACAACAGTACCAGAAAATCACAGAATCAACAATTTAAGCCCAACTTGGGGCTAGCAACAGTGGGTGCATCTACATGAGCCACTGACTGCGCAGTAGCCTGATACTACAGTGCAGTAGTATCGCGTGGCAAAAACCATGCCAAGACACCACTGCACAGTACTGTCAAATAAAGGGTGTTCACCAGCTCTACTGCGCAGTAACTCTGGTTACCGCTTTTTATTCAGTACTTGCTTATACAAGTACTAAATAAATGCGTAGTAATATCTGGTGTAGATGCACCCAGTATCTTGGCTCTGTCCCGCCATACTTTCAAAACCACCTACAGGAATGTAGGGAATAGGCAGAAGACAGGTATTTGTCACAGGAGAACCTGAGAGAGACAGGATGAGCCAAGGTCAGGCAATTATTTCAGGCGGAGGTCTGCTTATTGAGTTTTGGCAAGCTGTTGAGGGCCGCATGGTAGCCCCGCACCTTGACAGGTGCTCTGCCCCTGGTCACCATCCTGGGATCAGAAGTCCTACCACCTAACCTTTGACCTTTGTCACCAGAAGTCCCTCCCCTTCCCCTGGAAGTATTCCTTTGGGGAAGGGGGCTTGTCATCTCAGAACCAGAAAAAAAAAAACAAATTATGTACTAAAAGTCAAATACCCATAATAATATATTTTAATTCAATTTAAACAAACTCGTTTGTCCTGATTTGTGTGTTGTTTGTGCTGTATATGTATAAGTGATTGCATAATAGCTCAAAATGCAGTCTTACTCTTGTATAGCGTCTGGGGTGTGCTGTGTTGTCGGGGGGTATGGGGTTTGTTGGGAGCTGTGGGGGTGGGTGTGTGGGTGTGTGTGTGGTATTTGTGGGATGTGTGATTGTGTGTTGAGGACGGTGTGGTTGTGGGGTTTGTGGCAAAGGTTTTAGGCTATGTGAGGTGTGCATGAGAGTGCCCTGCGCACACCCTACTGAGCTGATCTGCACCCACCTCCGCTCTGCAATAACTCAGAGCCTGAGTGCACTGTTGCAGTTGCTCAGATGCAACTTTGGGGAACCCTCCCTGGGCTTCCAGTGCCCCGCCCAGGATCCCCATCAGTTTGTGCCACCCCAGTGGCCTCGGCCACACCCCTGCACTGTTCCCTGAGCTAGCCAGGACACTCCTGGACAGCCCTTGGGTTCCTGGCAGTCACAGGAGCCCCCAGAATGCAAAAGCGTGGGGCTAATCCTGCTCCTGGCACAGCTTCCCCACCCATCCTGGGTCCAGGGGGCAAGCTGCTGGTGGGCCACTGGGCCCCTGGCATGCGGGGGGCCTGGGCCTTCCCCCCTGATGCGGCACCGCACCCCAGGGTCGGCCATGGAAGGAGCCAGGCGGGCCCTTGCTGCTCCAAGCCTCGCAGCCACATTTGCACTCTGGCGGCTGCAGCTGCCGCCAGGAGGCTGGAGGCTGCCAGGGAAGGGCCTGTAAGGCCTGGAGGGCAGCGCAGGGGGTGCCCAGAGCCGCTGGGGGTGGCATGGACTGGCAGGGACACAGCCTGGGGTGCAGGAAGCGCAGGGAGGCAGTGCAGAAGTTACATCATGTGCCTGAGGCTCGGGGCAGCAATGGCCTGGCTGCTCCTCAGTGGGAAAGCCCAGACCCCCCCGACCCTGCAGGAGCCTTGCAGCCCACCGACAGCTTGCCCCCTGACCCTGGGATGTGCAGGGAGGCTGCCCCAGGAGAGCCACTTTTCTGCTCAGGAAGCTGCTGTGCTCCCCCCACCCCTAGGGCCTGCTCATGCCTGCACCAGAGCAGGAAATTCAGGTACGAGTGGGGGGGGGCAGGGGAGGATTGCAGGCAATCGCCCCAGTCCTCCAAAAGGGAGGCCGGGGGGGGCTCTGCTGTATCCAGTAGCCTGCTGTGTCTTCCCCTGGGTCCTACTGCCCCTGGTTCCTGTCATTTTTGACAGGAGCCAGGGGAATATAAATATTAATTTTTAAAAAATTTTAGAGGCCCCATGGGCTGGATAGAATGACTCCTAAAAAAGTTTCGCCCATATTTTGCCCACCCCTGGGATGAGCCTTGCATTTTTGTTAGTCACCAACACACTTCAGTGCTTACCCCATTTGCAATATAGTTAATGAAAGACTTGTTCCTCCGGGCTAGGGACCACCATTCAAAAAACCTGAGCCTGAATTGATTCAAACTTTGCAGGTTAGTCTAACCTGGCTAGACTAAATCAGTTTTGTAACCGGACAGACATCCCAGAAATGCAGGCACATGCCTGCAGTGGCTCAGGTCAGAAGCCAGGGGGTGCTAGAGCAGCCCTCCCTTCCCTTCCACAGAGGTGAACTGAGGGGGGCATGACCAGGCCCCGCCAGGATGCTGTGGTTAGGGAGGGGTCCCCCCCACCAGCCCAGCAGGGAATGTTCATCACCCCTAATTCAGTGTTTATCACCCCATTAAGAAAACAACAGACATTATCAGCTACCTGTTGATTCTGCTTTTGTTCTGTGTGTTACAACTTGGACATAGCCAGGTATGGTCTGCTAGCTAGTGGTGAGAGGTGTCTGTGAGGGATGGGGGAATGCCCACTTAGGGGAGAATGGGGAGGGGAGGGTGGAGCAGAAGCCAGGCAGATGCCTGCAGAGGCTACCAGAGCTGCAGCCAGAGAACAAAGGGGAGGGGCCAGTCCTGCTGTGGAGCAGAGAGCCTGCCCAGCCCAGGGAGCATGCCAGGATGTTGGGGGAGTCTGATTTAATTTAAACCAGCAAGGGGTCTGGGACAGACATTGCATAAACTGGTTTGAACCAAATCAGTTAAGTCTGATATACTACATTCAACCAGGTTTATCTAAAACTGGTTTCAGCCATTTTCAAACTGGTTTATGTGCACTGAACTTCTGTTCTGTTATAGGTTTAAACCAGTTTATGATCACTTAAACCGGCTTATGTGTAATGTCTGTCCCTAGCCCCAGAGTCCATTTGCACTGATGAGAACAACTTTGATTTAAAGGCATGGAGGTGATGTTGTTGCCATGATGGCTTAGGAGATATGCGAAAGGCAAGAATTCCTGTGGCTGCTATCTTTTGTTGAATCAACTGTATGCTTTGTATAGACACAGGTGAGCTTTCAGGTAACACAGCACCCTTCCCCAGGCCTCTGTTATTAAATCCTTATTTGAAAAAGACAGCATACTGCCTCTGCACCCTGGTATAAGGAGCTTGCAGCATCAGTGTATTGTGATCAGTACCAACCTAGCACCATTGAAGACTACAATCCAAATCTGAAGGGGACTGAAGTAAATACAGGTATCCATGACCTGAGAAACAGCTTTAAAAAAAAAAAAAAAGGCTAGAAAGACAATTGTGGATAGCACAATTGATTCTTAGAACACAGCTATGTTTTCAAGATCACTTTCCAAATAAACAACCACCCCAAAACACTCAATTTTTAATTTGAATATGAGTATATCAAGTTAAGATCCTCCAAATCTGTTAGGGTACAATTTTCTTGTCCTTCAAAACATGAGTTCTGAATATGAAATACAGAACCTTTGGGTTCATCTACACAGAAGAGATACTTGGTCAAAAGTTAAGAGTGTTTATCTACAGTGCACTAACTTTTTACCACCTGTTGGTTACCTACTTTGTACTTCGGCATCTAACTATTGAAGTAGGATCAAAATATTAATTCAGACCCTACTCATTTAAGCACCTTTTTCATTTTAAATACATGCAATAGTTTGCTTTTCTGAGTAGAGATCATGCTTTACAGACAGTTGGATGGAAGTGAAGCAAAGACGGAGGTGAGGCAAAGAAAGAAATACAGAAAATTTAGCAAATTAATAGTTATTTTCAAGAAGCTTGTTCCACAAACTATAATATATTATTTCAAGTATAAATTTATGAATTATACTATTTGATATGGTGCCTGTAATGAGGGCTGGTGTGCTCAGTGACCAAGGAAGACCCTCCCTTCCATTTTTATGTTCCTAAGGAAGCAAAAAGACTGCTAAAAATGACTGTAATGGCAAGTCATTTTAATCAGTTTTAAAGAGTACTGGTAATTGGATAAATCTTTTTTTTGGTGCCCAGCTGGAGATACTTCTAGGATCACCAAGCTGTAAGAAAGGATTTGAATACCCCTCTTCAAATCAGGCCTCTTTCAAGTGTACCTCAGTCTGAGCAGTCACAAATTCAAGTACCTAAAAAAATAACTGTTTACTTTTGAAAAATTTGGCCTTTATTTCTACACTACTATAAAAGGATCTAATGTTATTTATTTTCCTATTTAAGGAAATTTTAGTTGTTGAATTATAAGAACTGTTTTAAGTTGCATTTATTTTTTTTTTTAAATCACATTAAATGGCTTCCTTAGCACCGTGACACTTTGTAATTCTTAGTTGCATGTTTTGTTTCCATCACACCTTAAAAACCCTCAAACATACACAAAACCCATCAGTGTATTATCCTTTTTCATGCACCATATTAACTAAGGGATTAGATTGCAGCTTTCTTTGAAAAGTGAAGTGTCAAAAGAAGACATTTATATAATCTGGTAGCTGCAACATCCGTGCATGTGTATCTCAGTATGGGATTTGGATGTGCTGATATCTTCTAGTATCAAAATTAAAAAACATCAGAGTGCCTGATGAATATAAGGTTAGCATGCACTGGAGATAATTTTTCTCCCTTTTGTAAGAGATGTAAATCTAATGATATTAGAAATCAGAAGCTGGTATTATTACTGCCTAAACAGTCGTTGCGAGTCCTTTTGTTCCATTTAGGAAGCAACTGTTTTTCAAGTTCCCGCACAGGAAGCAGAGATCAAGGAGACAGGCATCCTAAATACATACAGTACTAGACAGATTGGTTTTGAACTTTAACAGAAAGTTAGTATTAGAAGAGATTAGAAATAAATTATTTTTAAACACAACATAACTAAAGCTGATTCCTTCTCTAGAATGAGTGGACAATGACAAGTCTCAAATAGTTCAAATTTTGCCGAGAGTTTTTCAGATTTGCAATGCAAATATTTTAGATGTGGCCCTTTTATCTTGAGGTTCATAATCTATCATTAGACTTAGTTTGAGCCAGAGATTTTACATATGAATTTATGGAACAGTCAGATTAAATTTATAGTTTACTTTTTCCTCTACCATCATTATGGTCTGTAAATCTGCCTATTATCACCTTATTATTTTTGACATCAATAATGTTTTCAACCATATCAAAGCTCCTATTCATGGCCTTACATTTTCCTCAAATATTTCCCTCTTGTACTATCCTCTCTAAATGAAACCATCATAACATAATGGACAAAATTTTCTAACTTGAGTGTCTATTAGACACTTAAATATGTATCCTAATATTTGGAAGAACTAACCTCCCATCAATCCTATTGAAATTAATGGCCCTGCTGGGTAGTCATTATCTCAGAAAAATCATTTTGCTGATATCTGATGATTAGTAATAGCTTTATACTTAATTTTTTTATCCCAAATTTGAGAACTGAGGGCTTCGTTCAGAATGTAGTAGCTCAACTTATTTACATTACTCAGAGATAGTCATGTGTCCATTCTCAAATCTTCGCCGTTTTATTTATCGTATTTACCTGAATACAAGATAAGTTGAATTAAGATGACCCCCTCCAATAATTAAATTCTGTACAGAGAAAATGTATAAATTTGTTACCATTTTCCATCTACAGATTCTACTTATTGGAGGGTAGATTCATGTTCTCCCTGCCTCTGCTGCTTCAGCAGAGAAAGCAGTGACAGGGGAGCAGGTGGTAGGGGAGATCATAGGCAAGCAGTATAGGGCAGGCATTGGGGGAGGTTATAGGGGAGTCAAGCAGCCTGACTGCTGCTCTTTGCTCCCCCACACCTTGTCCCCTGTCACCCACGCCACTTGTCCCACCCTGCTGTCTGCCTCCTGGCACCTGTTACCTTTGCCCCTGCCCCCACACTTGCTCCCACATGCCTGCACTCCTAGCATATGCCCTCCCCCTAGTACTTGCCACCCTCCCCCCATGATGCATCTATTCCGCCACCTTTTGCTCTGGCTCTAGCTCTGGCCCAGGGTATGGAGCACATGGTTGCAATGGTGGAAGTGGCAGTAGCTCTGGGCCCAGCTGGAGTTGCCACCATGTAAAAGCTGTAGCCAGGCCAGGCTGGGAGCAGAGCAACTATGTGTTTCGTGCCCTGGGCTGGAGTAGGGGCAAAGCCATGCCACAGATGGAAGGTAATCAGGACATGGTGGGGGGGGGGGGGGGGGGGGGGGAGGGGGGGAGGAAACTTTTGGAAGTGGATGCTTGTAACCCCAGTGCCATAGCAGCCATGTGCCCCCCTGTCACCTTACATTCAAATTCAAAACATGGAGCTGTTTTGTCCCATGTTAATTGGGGGTGGGGAACCTAGTATTGGATTTGAGTACACATTCAAATACTTCAAAATCCAATACCAAGCCTCTTTTTTTATGAGGTTCCTTACATGAACCTCTTCCCCAGCTTTCCATCATCTTTTTGTTCCTGTCTGTCCTTCAGTCTTCTGAACTAGCATATTCTTCCTTATGATCCCCAACAGATGATGCTCTCTCTCACTGTCTTAACTGGGATGGAGTCTGTACTCCTATACATCTCCCCAGTTTTTCAAATCCTATCTAAAAGACCTACATCTTCCATCTGTCCTATACTCAACAACACAAAATGCTATTCCTTCTATTTCTAATTGCACTGATTAGATCTGAAAAATGACAATTCTGTTCATAAAGTATTCTAAAATTTCTAAAACATTCTTACATCATACTGCAATACCATGACAGGGAAAAAAACACTTATAACGTACCACTAATAGTGCTTCCCTCTGGACAGGTTGCAACTTGAGAACTGTGATATACCCCCCCATCTTTTTAATTGCCTCACTTAGGTTCCTCAGAACAGTACATGTCCATGAATTCTGAGAATTTCATCTTCTTTCACCTCATTCCTAACACATCTGTAATTCAATCCAGGCTCATAATTATTTGGGCATAATGTGTTGGACCAACCTCTTCCCCTTAATGAATGCAGACCTAAACACCTACTGATGGGTAAGAGGAGTCTGTTAGAGGTTAGTCAATCAGATCATTATTACATATGCATATGTAATTAGCAGATGCAAATTTATTCTGATTCATGAACTCAGAATATTTATTTGCTAACTTCATATTATTTTAATAGCTTTTTAAAAGATATTTGTATAAGTAAAACATAAATCATCTCGACTGTTTCTCTCATATGTTTCTCTCACTTCACATGTTTTTAGTGTGAAAATGTACCGTGAAAAAAAGTACAACTCATCTGGAGGACACTATCAATAGTCAGTAAAGTCAAAAAAGAGAACCATTCATTACTAGTGCAAGAGGCAAAATATTTCTTATGATAAATAAACAATCAATTCCAGCATAAATGTTCACTATTATTTTAATTTAGCATAAAACTTACTTTCATTACTAATTCATAATAGATTGTATAATGTTTCTTTGATGTTTTTGTCTTTAAAAGAGTGAATAAAACAAAAGCAACTTAAAACTCAACTCCTCATGTTTTAATCCTGCAATGGAAAAGATATAGACTGGATAACCATAGGACTTTTTCCATCTCTAACTTCAGTGATTCATCTCCAGAGACCTTGGTACTTATTTTTTGTGAAAAGTGACACAACATTGGTGTTCTATATTAGTCCATAATGGCTGCTTATCTACTTTTATAAGCAAGCATAAAATCAGCAGTGGATAGGCAAAGGTCAGTTTTGAGGTAGTAAAGGTTTTGAAGTTCCAGTAAGTCATTTATGGAAAAGCAATACCTGAAGGTGTTTGCACAACAGGTATAGTACATCTAGAGTAGTACAGTTGCACAGAAGTTCTTAGCCCAATTTCATGAGCAGTAAAATTCACTAAATTTGCCTAAATAAATAAAGTTCATGCTGTCATCTCTTTTCCTTTTGCATTATATACTTTGCATGTCAGACAAATTATCATTAAAATAGTCCTTGTGTGACATTTCACTGCTTAATGCTTTACTGCTGCAATATAACAAGACAACTGTTGAAATTATAGGAAAATAAATTTGTAATTTCTTCCTCATTTAGCCATTTTTGAAGCTGGTGTATAGGAAAGTCATTAATGTTATGTCCTCCTATTGATGTTCCAAGCCTTTCAAGGGATAAGTAATGTTTTTTCTATACTCCTCCATGTGGCCAGTTAAATTAGACACATTATTTCTGTGCTGTTAGAGAACACTGATCAATAGACATTTGGAAAGCCCTCTAACACTAAGTGGAAACACTTTCTCAGTGTCAAAAGGTTCTAGTTTGGGTTTGTACTTTGCAACCATTGTTAAATTTAACCAAGTAAGTATGTTACTTCGGCATTTTAATGCTAGCATCAAATTGCAGAAAGTTAACCTCTTGAAAACACTGGGTGACCTATTTTCATATTTTTTTAATTTTGATAATAGTAATATTGAGGGAGACACCATTACCAGTCAGTCGGTATCTGTCTACATGTGTGCTGTAATGCTCATTAGCCTATTTTAATGCACCTTAAAGCATCACAGAAAACCTGTGCTCTTTAGCCAATACTCATTTTTCAACTACCTCACAATGGTAGGTACTAGATTTCATGCGCATTACCTAAAGCACATTAATGAACGTGTAGATGTGCCCAGTGTTAGACAACTGCACTTTTTTTTATCTCCTTTTCCTATATAAGAAAAGTGCTTCACAGCATGGTTTTACCAGGCTTATGGTCATTTTGCACTCCCAAGCAGACTCACAGACAGCATAACCATGGATATGGGCTATTCGAATACACTGAAAGCTGTGCACTGACATAAAAACCAATCAGGGTCTTTAATCAAATTTTTTGGTTTTGGTTTTGGGGTTTTTTGGGGGTTTTTTGGTTTTGTTTATCTCCCCTCCCTCTGGAAATTGAGTTGCTTTGTCATTGTGGCTAGGGACAGATACTCAAAAAGCCTGAGGTGGAATCAATTTAAGTTATGTGGTTTTCTGCAAGCTGTGTAGTTTAGATCAGTAGTGAACATAACACATTTGCCCCTTGGTTGGGGGTGGAGGGAGCAAATCCCAGACCAGGTTCTGCCATTTTCAAACCAGTCTGTGTGTGTTGAACTTCTGTTCTGTTACAGGTATAGAGCAGTTTCCAATCACTTATACTGGTAAAAGTATAATGTCTGTACCTGGCCCATTTTACATTTGTAGTGGTAGTCTAAAATGATGGTTAAGTAGCATAATATACTCCAAGGTTTGGCAAACTCCCGCCCCCCACCTCTTTTTTTTTTACTGCAAAAATATTCAACATTTTTAAAGCATATTTGATGTACAAAATCAAGAGAAACAACAGTGCAGTAAAACCATATTTTATCTTGGTATAAAGAAGAGCAAACAGAATGATGTATTGCCTTTTGTACTATGAAAACTTCATTATAACACTATTCCAAACACTATTAAGCCCATTAGTTTATATCAGTAAATAGTGTTCATAATACTTCTCTAGCGAGTCATGCTGTTATTATTTAAGAATTAATTAAAACCCTCAGGCAAACACATTAGCAAGTTCCTTAAATAGCATTTCATTATTTCTTAGGCAATTATTTTCACATTTTCCAATCTTGTATTTTTCTTAAAGCCCCAAACTGTTCCAAGTCAAACATTTTGTCCATAAAAACAAACTATTTACATGTTACACTTTGAAAAGAAAGGCTAACAAAGTTGCTGCTATGCTATAGAAAAAGTTAACACTACCCAAAGTTCTACTGCTTAGAAGATACACAATACTTTGTCACTACTAAAAATAAAAACCAATAACAGTTTCTTCCACTAACCAACAACAAAGAAAATCTGGTAAATAAATATAAACACGATAGAAACTTATAAGACAGCATTCTAACCTAGTCTAATCTAATAGTATCTTTCCCAAGATGACACTGTATGATTTTGTGCTATTTTGAGGACTCTGAAATGTCATATTAAATCATCTGCCAAGTGACTTTTTAAATCTTTTTATTTATTTCCGTTAAAAAAATATTTTCTCTCATTATTACCCTGCTTATCCATTATGGGTGACTACTATATTTTCTCACAGCTCTAGACCAGCCTTTATTCCAAGATTACAAAATAATTCAGTCTCTATGAAGGTGCCCAGGCTTCAGTTTCTGGAAGTGAATTCTACCTCTTTACACGCAAAAGATCTCCCTGGCAGTGGACCCACATGCACTGGAGATGCAGGAAATATCAGTCACTGTTGTACCTAGAGATCACCTCCCTTAGAAACTCTCAAAGCTTCACCATGCACAAGGCAGGTGGAAGCATGGCCAGATAAAAGTGGGGGGGTATTGGTAGGTTGACTTTTCTGTCTTTTCCTCATGCCTTACTGTGTACCGGAGCTTCCAGAAGTGTACTGGACCATCAGGGACTTTGTGGCCCAAAAGGCAGGGTTAGAGAAAGATTCTCTTTCCAACCCTGGCCACCCTCCTGCTATGCTCAGACCATAGCCTAGCTTTACATCAGAGTGTTGGATTTAGCCATAATATTGTCATTTCAGAGTAAATGTGATGTTTTGCAGCATTTAAATATTTACTAGCATATGCTCACCAGATGTACAGAAACCATTATGTGCTGAAACATTTAAAATGAACAGCTGCTTTGAAAAATATTAATCTTTGGTTATGGTTTACACTGTGGATGAGGTGGCAACAAGGAATATTCCACCAAATGTTCTTTTCTGTCGTAGTCTCAACCTTATTTTCAGTGAGTTTGGCTTTTCTTTTAATTTTAAGTATCATACACATAGCTATGGCAAAAAAACACATGCAAAAAGTAACTTGCATATCAAATAGCAAAGGACACAGAATAAAACCTTTGGCATCAGTTTTAGAGGATTGCTGAACTGTCAGGAAGTCATCACATGTATGAAAGAGCGATGATTGAAAAGTAAGATTTTTATTTTGGATAACTCTCTAAGATTACATGCAACTTAAAAAACAGATAATCAAATATATACCATAGTCAAAAGAAACTAGGAGGTTTTCCTAAAATTAACTAAAATCCCTTCATCTCTACAGCCACCTGTACAAAAGAGACCGTGAAATAGTAATGCTCTTTTGCAGCAGAAGACATCACACTCTAGATCTTGACAAGAAGGGTAAACACAAACTAGAGTTAACACTCTAGTAAGGGTAGTCCGATACATTTTAACTCAAAACCAGTGGAAACATCCCACCTGAACTAAGTCAAAGCACTATGCAGAGAAATGCAATGCTAAGAACTTGTGTATAAGGCAGAAGTCACCGTTTAGTAAGCTGGGGTGTGAATTTAGAGCATATAAACGCATGCACGCACTTCTGTATATTAGGGTTGTGCAAAGCTTTGGTAACTGATTTGATTCAGAGGAGATTCAGCCCGATTCGGGGACTGAATCTCCAAATCCGAAACGAATCGGGAGACTAATTAAAAGCTCCGAATTGATTCAAAGAATCCGAATTGATTCGGAAAAAGATTCAGCAATTCAGTCATAGACTGAAAAGGCAGCCGACACAGCTGCCTCTAGTTGGTAAGTCTGTTGGGGTTAGGGGAAGGGGGAGGGAAGGAGCATCAGCGCTGGGACTGAGGGCTCTGCTCTTCCACCGCTTGCCAGCCAGCGCGGAAGGGCATGGGATGCAGAAGCGACAGCACTGGGAGTGGGGGCTATGCCCTGCTGTCACTAGCCCCCATCTGCCAGGAACAAGCCACACCTGCATCCCGCCCCCCCCACCCCCAGCTGGGCAAGCGGCAGCAGGGCAGAGTGCCTGATCTGAGTGCGCCTGCATCCCGCACCCCCTGATCCCCTTCCCTGAGTAACGTGCCCCTCCCACTGCCCCAGCTGGGCAGCTTGTCCCAGCCCCAGCCTCGGTCTCCCCCTCCGCCAACCCAAACAGACTTACCAGCTGGAGGCAGCTGCATCAGCTACCTATTTAGTCTATAACTGAATCTCCAAAAAGGCGCCAAATTTTTTGGATCTGATTCAGCCAAATAGAATTGGAACAGTGATTCAAATCTCCAAATTGAATCACTGTCCTCCAAATCAGCCAAATCCGAAGTGAATACTTGCCTCTGTGTACAGGCTTAGACAGACAGACAGACAGACAAAAATTTTTCATGTTGCAGGTCCAATTAGCCAAATCAGTTCCAGATCCTTCAAAAACCACATGTGGCCCTACTACTGGCAAGTATCTTCCACCTCAGATTTTCAGCCCAGGGCTTCAGATGCTTGCCAATGGATTTGGAACTATCCTATATGCAGGCCCAATCCCAGAGGCTTGGGGTTCAGACAACCTCGAGTTTCACTTGCCCTCAACCAACATTCACAGGAGCAAGTTAGGGAGGAGCCCCCATTTCCATAAAGCCCACATGTAGCCTGATCCTCTCACTGGAAGCTGGCCAGTTGGAAGACAACTATAAGGTTCTCATAGGGAGTCCTGTCCACATCTGGAGTGGGGTACACTCTCCATTACACAGTGCCATTTTAAATCCATATTGGCTTGGGCATCAGATCAGTACAGCGACTACACTTGATATTGGCCCACAAGAGGTTCTAAGTATTCTGCATTAAGCCCTTGTGAAAAGTTAACTCCACAGAAATGGTAGCTCAGTCACCTATACCCCCAGTGCAGATACAGCTCTGCTAGAAGAAGGTGGTTTCTGCTGGCAGAGCTCTTATCATTTATGTAAAATGTGGTGTAAATGTGACAGCAAAAAAATACTTCTGTCAGCAGTACCGATATACCAGGAGACCTAACAGAGTGGCAATTACTCTGTTATAGAGTGAACACAATATTGAGGGCCACTGGTGAGAATCCTTGCCAAGCCAAGACCCAGGGGTGGAATCAGTCCCTGACCAGTTGCTGTTATTTATTTGCATGACCAAGCCAGGCAATTAGGCAAAGGAGGTTGTTAGAGAGGTCACAAACACACACCCCAACACAGCTCTCAGGTCTCCCAAGATGGAGGGCCTGATAGTTGTGTTACGTATGCTCTCAGAGTGGGAACAAATGGGCAAGACCTGACTACTGAGGTGGTCCTGGGTTTGGCTAAGAGTGTCCACACAGGAGGGTAGAACAGTAAGGGTGCTGTAAATATACACCACAGATAAATGTGCAGTAACCTTCCCCACATGGCCAAGACATTAGATAGGTTGAGTCTCAGATAAGACCTAAAGAAAAAGGTATGATACTAATTCTTTTGAATGTAGTAGCATCTCAACTTCTGTCTTCCAGCATGTTCAAAAGCTCCTAGCTCCTTCTAATCTAAGCACAGCCAACCTGCAGCACGTATGTCACAAGTGGCACGTGGTAGATTGGACAGGGAGTATAGCAGAGGAAGAGGATTGGAGTGGCATTCCAGTGAAGATACAAGCTTAATTTGTGGCATGACTGCCCAAAGGTTGTCCCTCACTGCTGTAGCTAAACATCAGCTGTTTCTTTACGTCACAAATGTTTCAGACATAGTTACCTTAGTTCACACTATTGTCTTAAGCCCACTTGCTGAGTAAGACTTTAAAATAGATAGTAAACTGTTGAAAGGAGGCACCTGTCTTTTTCCCAGGTGTTTATACAACAATCAGACTGGGCCACTGTTCGTTTCATAGATTTTAGCAAGCTAATAAGGATTAATGAATACAGACTTCTACAATATTTGTGGACAAAGAGAGGATTCTCTAGGTCAGGATTCAGCAACCTTTAAGAATGGTGGGACATTGCTTGCAAGCTGACTATTAGCACAGACCACAGCCCTCCACAGTGTTGACTTCTGCACTGACCCAGCCCTCCCCTTCTCTGTGCCAAGGGCTGCTCCCATGCCTGCTCCACTGCCAGCTATAGCTTCTGCTTACCCTTGCCACTGAGTCCCACTAATTTCTATCACTAATGGCAGTAGAAATTGCCAAAGTCAGCAGCAAGGGTAAGAGGAAGCTACAGTACAATGGCAACAGACCAGGAAGGGCTAGACAGCCACCTGCTAGATTACGCACAAGCAATTATTTTGGGAGGAGGGCCGCTTACTGAATTTCAGCAAGCCACTGAGGGCCGCATGGGTAGCCCTGCCGCTTGACATGTGCCCCACCCCAAGGTCGCCATCTTGGGACCAGAAATCCCGCCCCCTAACCCCTGACCTTTGCCACCAGAAGTTCCTCCCCTTGTCCGCCCCCGGAATTACTCCTTTCAGCATGGAGTTTTGCCATCTCTGAACCAGAAAAGTATCAAATTATATTGTAAAAGTCAAACATGTACTACAACATTAATTAATTTCATTTCAAAAATATTTTTGTCCTGATTTATATGCATTTGTGTAGTGTACATAGAAGTGATAGTATAATAGCTTAAAATGAAGTCTTACTTTTGTATAGTGTGTGTGTGTGTGTGTGTGTGTGTGTGTGATTTGTGGGGGAGTGGATAGCTATGTGGGGTGTGGGTGGATTTTGTGGGGGGGGCTGTGAGTGTGTGGGGGATGGTGGCTAGGGAGGGTTGTGGCTTGTGTGGACACCCCCAGCAGGCAGAGCACCCGCCAGCACTCCTGTAAGCCCGGGTTCCACACTCCTGCCACTCCTGGCCCCAGGGCACTGGCATGGGCCCCATGCTCCTGCTTGCTGCCACTTGCCCCCCCAGTCTGCCACTGCTGCCCTCCTCCTGGTGCTTCCCCGTCCCCCACCCCACCGCTCCAGCATCACGTCCCAGCTGTTCGTGTGGTCCCAGCGTTGAAGCAGAGAACCACATGCTGTCGGCTGATTGGCCAGCAGGCAGGTGCAGGGGAGCAGGGAAATGGCTGTGGCAGGTGGGGGGAAGGGACAGCGAATGGGTGCATGGAGCAGTGACAACCGGGTGGAAGCGTGGGGCCCATGCCGGTGCACTGGGGCCAGCACTGGTGGATCTGGGCTCCAGGGGCTTTATGGAGCTGGGCTGCACTGCTCAAGCAGGAAGAGGAGGGAGCTGGCCCAGCTCCATACTGCCTTGCCAGCCCAGCCCCGCCCTCCTGCCACCCCACCAGCACTGGCCCTAGTGCACCGGCATGCCCACGTGCCCGCTCACTGCCCCTTCTCCCTGCCTGCCTCAGCCATTTTCCTGCTCTGCCTGCCCTCCAGCTGGCACCATGTGGTTCCCAGCTGCAGCACTGGGACTGCAGGAGCCTGCTTGGTCAGCCCCGAGGACTGGGGCAATTGCCCACTGTCCTCCCCTACCTCCCTCCCCCCTCTCCTTATTTGTATTTTCCTCAGTACAAAAAGGCAGGAACCACCCCAGGCCAGAAGCCTCCAGAAGCCCCTGCTGAGGCTTCTGGCTGGGACTAGGAGGGCAGGAGGGAGGGGGGGCAGGGCCAGACTTGCTTCTCCCCATAAGAATATTGTAGTTCCCAGTTTAACCTCTTAAAGGGACATTAATGTAGCTATGTAGAACTGTGTACCTTAATGTAGATTTTTTGATTCTCAAGATAAATGAATCATTTCTGTGAAACTAATGGGTTCCTATGCTAAATATTGAATTATTTATGCAACTAGAAATGTGGAGTTCAGATCAGAATCCCTTACACTATAGATAAATACATATATTTTTCTATCTAGTGGAATTACCTTTTGACAGTTTCTTTTTCCATGTCCAACCCTTATGATACTTCTATTTTTCAGAAAATAAACGTTTTATAGTATTTCTAACATCCATGCACTGAATACACTCTTAGGTGATTTTAAATTATAAGAAAATTCACTAAGAACTGTAAAGATTAGAGCATATTTCAATGCAGGATTAGTGCCACAGTCAGACACAGCCTCTACCTTGAAGATACTTGCCCACTTCTGCAAGAAACATGGGAGAACTATGCATACTTTGGATTATGTAAGCACGAGTCATAATTACTAAGAAAACATTACAACATTGTGGGCTCTTTAAAGGCTCAGAATAAAGGACAGTTAGAGAAACCCCTTGTCTCTTACAGTAAGTCTACATAAGAGTTTAATAATGGAAATCGGGCGTGATGCACATTAGTCATAACTGAGTTTTCTTTACTTTGATTAGTAGTGGCCAACCTCTTTTCTTATTCTCATAGATATCAATGCTATGAGCAGATTTCATATAGTTCTGATAAAAAGTCACGTCAATTCATATTTCCATTTGAATTAATAATTATAATTAAGCATATATAATTTTCATAGAGATATATGCTCAGAGAACTTTAAGACTATGACTCAGTTAGCTCAAATGTATGATGAAAATCTACTTTATTATTAATCAATTAATTTACTTTCCTTCAGAACATTTACAGATCATTGTTAAAGCCTATAGCATGGAATTCACTGGAGTTTAAATCCATAGGATGTAGACACAATAGAATAATTCTACAAAATGAAAAGTTAATTTTATGCACAACCACAAATTTCTAAACATCAGTAAACAGTCATAAATTAAAACAGCAAACAGAAAAAATAAAAACATGTTAACATTGTTGACTGCAATTTTGTGACTTTTCTCTATATCCCCTTTTGTAACAAAACATTTTGAGCTATAGATTTGTCAAGGAAACAGGAAATAAACAGATTTACCTTAGGTTTGTTTAAAAAAGTGACTGCCTCAAGAGGAAGATGGAGGTAAGGAAAGGAACATCCTTTAAGATTCCCTTCAGATATTTATTCAAGTCCAAAGCAGGCCAGAAATGACTATGCAACAGCTGTTTGTTACCACTATGGAGTAAACTGATGGCCTCATTTCAGTTTCTTGTGCATACACATGCATGTCACAAAAACTAAAATACTTACAGCACTTTTCACGGTCACCAAATGGGGAAACTTCCATTAGGGCCAATTCTGTGTTTTTACAGAGAGATTTAAAGTTGTTAAGAGAACTCTTTTCATAAGCAGAATTTCATTATAAAAGTATTACAATTAGAAAAATGCTGAAATCGTGTTTTACAGTTTATCTAGAATTAACAAAAAACAGGAGTTTCTAATGGAAGCATAATATATTAGAATGAACAAAGATCATCAGTAAATGTGGCAAAATACCACAAAGTAGTGGAGAGTATTCTAAAAACTGAATTAAACAAATCTAACCACTGAAAAACAGTGCCACCATGAGGGTTTCCTTGGTTTTGCATCATGCATGCTTTCATAATAAATTTAAATTAAAAACTTTATTTTCCTCTCTCAGTCTGAGCTATCTCCCTTTTACTTTTTTAATACTCTCTCAATTTGAATGTCTCTTGTACAGGGGGAAATTGAATTGAATTGCCTTCCTCACTATATATACCGCAAAGGAATCGACCTTGATGTACTCCTGTTGATTTCTTTTTGGTGTTAAGTATAGAGACAGGGGAAAAAGTAAATAAACATATACTCAAGTCTATTGTTATTAATATCTATAATGTGGAACTGCTAGAGATTCCACATTTACAATCCTTTTAAAAAAAGGGAGGAAAATACTTCAATTCACACCAACCATTTATGAAACAATACAAACAGTATCAGGAGAGAGTGCATAACTTGAATTTTGTGACCATTATGCATACTTACTTAAAACCAAATAATGTTTCCGGATAAATGACTGCTGGTTGGATAATTTAAATGCCTACCAAATGAATATCTGTAATACAAAACCCTACATTTCACTTAACTCTCTTTACTGCTCCACAGACAAAGTAATGTCATTCACTTCATGCCGTCATTTTTTATCTCAAGTGTTCCTCACTTTTCTGTAGCACCAATGATAAGAAGAACAGTTATACTTAAAATAAATTGCAAAGTTTCTAGATTAAATAATGACAATTTCATTTTAGAAGGATTAATAATATTTTAGATAATGAAATAATTCTTAAGTATTCTTTAATAACCTTTGCACTTAGCAAATTTTTATCCTTTCTTCTGCATTCTAAAACCATTTTATTCCTGAAATTAACTAAATAGTTTTGTTAAATATATACAGCAGATTTCATTATGACAAAGTACTTATTTATCCGTATGGAAAATAAAGGCCATATAGGTCTTTTTTATCATTCAAAATTTATGCAATCAAACATTTCTTGAGTCTAACTTAATTGCTACAAGTAAGTTTAAATTATCACTTATTAGGCTAAGGAAATTTGCCTACTGCTTGATACACTAGGCCTTAATAGCAATTTGCTGTTTTGCACTGTCACAAGTTCCCAATGTTTTCACTAGTTCCTTTGTCTGGGATGTAAAAGAGCTTTTTCACAAATCTTGCGATTTTGTAAGTATCATATATTCGGCTTTCTAATACAAAATGGAAAAAGTTATACATTTTACTTATGGAATTAAAAAACAAAACAAAACACAAAACCACAAATTATATTGAGAAAAAATGTAAAACCTTTTCCTCATGCTCTTACATTTTTTCTAATGTTCTCAAAATGACAAGAATAGTGAATAACGAGAAATTAAGTTTGAAACGTTTAAAAAGATTACTTTAAATCTTATTTTAGAGAACAGGGCCTTTTTAAAAGACATTTTTGGTTTAGCTGTACTATGCCTGCTCACTAAAATGGCTTGTTCTAAACAGCTAATCAACTAGGGAATGAACTCAACTACAATCTTCTACAATAAACAGTAGGGCTGTGCGAAACGGCTATGTTTAATTTCCATTTCGGATTTGGCCATTTCAGAGGGACAGTGATTTGTTTCAATATTTTGGAACACTGTTCCATTTCAATTCGGCCAAATCTGTTTCAGAGTTTCGACGCTGTTTCAGCACTGATTGAGATTCAGATCAGGCAGGGAGAGGCAGGCACAGCCCAGCGGCTGCAGGTTCTCCCGTGGCTCCTCCGGCTTTGCCTGCCTCTCTCCAGGCAGGGGGAGCCACAGGAGAAGCCCCCATGGCTTCCCCACCCAGCCCCAGCCTCCCTGCACTTAAAAAAAAAAAAAAAAAAAAAAGCCCTGCATTCACCAGCTGTAGCAGTGGTGATCAAGGCATTGCACAGGTGCAGTGTGGCTTGGCACCACTAAGTCTGAGCAGGCCCAGCTCCCAGAAAGCAGGCAGCACCCTGCCAAGCCACACTGCACACCTGCGTGATACAACAGGTGCCAAGCAGGGGTGGGGGGCGAGAAAGGGGGTGGGAGTGATCCCCCATCCCTCGCCCGGCCCCAGCCTCCTGGCACTTTAAAAAGACGATTCCTGGGGGTACCTCCAAAACATTTTGGATGGCTTTGTTTCATTTCGGAGATCTTTTGGAGCCTTCTGTCTCATTTCAGTTTAGTTCAACTAAGTGACTATCCATCTCCATGTCCTGCACTGAAACACCTACAAAAAATTCTCAATAGCAAGTTTATCTACACAGATACCAGGGTACTCTGTCTTCTAAAGCAGTAGAACTTCAATGGATTATTTTAATTTTACGGAGACATGTTTCTACTGATATATTTCTGCCTACAGTCATCTGTATGTAAGAGTTTATCTAAATAAATGGACTGAATGGTCAGTCAGTTTATATATTTATGTTAAATGTGGCATCAACAAGTACAAGGAATATTTTCTAATGGACATTACAGTATTATTGTCTAGCATTTGTGAAGTGATTTTTATCCTAAGATCTCAAACAGCTTTACTAAAGTCAATAAGCAGGGACCTACTGAATTCATGGCAAAAGTGTGCAGCGCAGCAGCTCCTTTAATCTTGCAGATTCCTCCCCGCACACCCCCACCAGCCATTTGGTGGAGGGGCCCTGCTGTTCACTCCCAATTGGCAGGGGGGCAAATACCATGGTTTTAAATATGGTGCTGTTTTTGCCTCCCGGCCAGTCAGCAACACACAGCAGGGCCACCAGGGGTGCAGGGGAAGCTGAAAATTAAAGTAGCTGCCATACACCCCACTTCTACCATAAATATGGTAGGGCCCTATGCTTCAATAACTCTATTTTTAAATGGAAGGAAACACAGATACAGTGTCTTATGTCTACAAGTACTCTAATATTAATTCAAAGTCTTGCTAGCTAGGGAGAAAAACAAATTATGATAAATTTGTACTAATTTGCTTTTGGAAAAAAAAACCCCAAAACAATGAAAAAATAAGTGGGAATACCTGACTGAAAATGATGCATGAAGTCTGCTGATGAAAACAAGTTAATGGCTTTCTGGAATATTTTATTAATCTAAAGGAGATTTATTTTTTTTCCTGGAGACTTTTTTAGAAAGAACAATCAAAACCTTGCATGTATGAATAAATGATTGTTTTTCTGCAAAGAACTCAATAATCTACTTTAACTTCTACTATAACTGTAACCAAGTGTGGCTTTCACAAGTGAACTCAGAGCCAAAGGTAAGCAGATGCAACACCATCTTTGACAGAGTATCAAAGCCACTGAGCCCACTATCATTTAAACTTATCTCAATGTAAATAGTTCTATTTCTAGCATATACAGAGACAATACCCATGATTATGCTAACACACACCAAAAACAGCACCATGCCATCAGCTTCTGTGTTGAACTGAAAAGAAAAAGAAAATTCTGACCACAACCTTTCTACAAAGAAACACTTGCTTTTGGGCATTCTAAACGAAAAATAGGGGCTGATCTCAGCTGTTCTGATGGCACAGTGAGAGAAAAGGAATTAACTTCCAAAACATGTATGACTAACAATTCAGGCTCAATAATGCAGAATTATAGAGAGCACCTTGAATTGCCCCTAGTACTGAACTGGAAGCTACAAAGTGGTTCAGGAAGAATAAAAGATATCTTGTCCACTTAGAAGTACTAGACAAGTAAGTATGCAGTTGACTTGGCACCACAGAATATGCATTCTAGAATTACAACCTGGAGGTATAAAAACATAAAATGCATAAAAAGAGAAAGTTTCAACCTCCTAGACAGCAAAGGATGGATACAATTCACCCCCACAACTAAAGAGAAATGAGTAGTTCTTGGTAATGAACATCAAGTAAATGAAAAAACCATTACAATTCAACATTACTACTACCAATAAATGCATGATCTCTTCCATATTTAAGAGGAGAGATGCTACTTCTGAAGTGGAGATAAGAAGCAGAATTAACTCTCCTTCCATCTGCCTCCTTCCATATACAAAAGCCACTCACATTGCTTTCTGGTGACTCTTCTGCCCTGTTCCACTACATCCAGGAGTCCCTTTCAAAGATTACTCAACCCTTCCCAAAACTCAGATGGCCAGAAGTAGTCCCTTATTAACAGATATATGCCTTGTGTTTACAGTCAGGACATCTTGTTGCATGGAGCCTCATTCACCTCTCTGTACCAGTTTGTCTTACCACTCTATGCAAGAGTATACATGCATGCAGACTTCAACCTCACTGATTTCCATCTGCAAAAATGGAAGAGAACTGGAGATGGTGAGCAACGGCTCTTAGCTAGGAGCAGGAAATTAATGCAAGTGGCTCACAGTGGCAAGGCAAGAAGGTAGGGAGATGCTTAACAATTTGCAGAATTAGATGCAGACAAGAGTGTAATGGGTCGAGTTATTCAACTATTGCCTCCTAACTCATAGACAGGGCAAACTTAGATCTCCCTTAAACTAGCCCTGAAGAGATCCTCGCACTAAAGGAAAATGAAATTGGTATGGAAATCTGATCATGCCAGACTGGACCTGAAGTACATTTATATCAAAGTATCAGAAAAGTTTTGTATTTATATTCACCAGATTCAAAAATCACAGTACAATGACTTAGGTAGGACAGATCTGGATATTTTATAGCATTTATTTTAAATTTTGCATAATTATTATTCTACAAGCACATACACAAATTTCATGGAAGAGCATGAAAAAGCATGGAAAACACACATGGGGGAAATGAATAAAAGAAAATTCAACACAAACTGCAATAACATGCACACTGTGGCTATGGAGCTTATTCCTAAGGCCCCAGTTAAGGAAAAGGGTCACACCTTACACACACGGCCCTATATCTATCTATCTCTATAGACAGACAGATAGATAGATAGATAGTAGAAACTTTAGACTATTTGCGTGATCCGATTCCCGACATATTTCCTTCTGGGCATCTTTCCATGACTAAGAGGAGCCGTGTTCATACCACTTATACCTGCTAAGTAAAATTCATTTTCTTTCTTTTTGTCTAAGTATATGTTTTTGCAAAATGATTGCCAACAATAATAGTGTATTTATTACAGGCCTTGTTAATGAACAAGTCAGTTCAAATGTGGATAAACACCGAGATCTCCATTTACAGTGCAAGCTAATGCTTTAGCTCCACCTCCTGGTAAAAATCTGCATTCTTAAAAAAAAAATTTTTGAACTGCATAATGGCAAAAATGGTCTCAGAACTAATCAGACATTTGGATTCTCTTGTATTCAATTCAATTATGTCTCTCTTCCTAAATCATCTTTTTTATTTAACAAAACTCAAAACTGCCACAGCTAATAAGCTCAGAAGAATCAGCATGCTCCATTCATTTCTGGGAACAGGCCGATATTTTCTGAGACACATTAATAACTATGACAGGATTTATGTACAAGATAAATTCAATTCAATTTCCTTTTCCAATTAATGGCCAATTATTTGAACCAGACTCTACTGGAAATATTACTCAAATATCATTAATCTAACAAAAATTAACTTTATATTCTCTTAGTAATGAGGACATAATTTTAAGGTAAAATAACACACTTTATTAAATATATGTTACCCTCCTTTATTTTTAGGACACTTATACGCCATTGCAGTCTTCCTGTGAAACAGTTATGTTGGCTCAGTGTATATGAACGGATTATCATTAAAACACACGCACCCCTCTCACTTTTCCCTTCCAAAGACAGCCAATGCTTTATCTAACCTCATTTACATTTTATTATCTAAAATAATTGAAGGTTGAAGAGGAAGGCATCAGGTAAGAAATAGTTGGCAAGTTATTTTCATCTATTTTATCATCCACTAGTGGGGCACTGAAATGCATGCATTTACGTACGCAAAGTACTCATATACTCCCTATTACCATAAAGATTCACAACCTTTAGCATATTTATCCACCCAACACCCCTGAAAGGTAGAGTAACACTAAGACCGCATTTTACAGATGAGGAATTGAGGCACAAAGGCTGCTGACAGACATGAGAAAGACAGGAAAAAAAAAAAGCCAGCACTTTACTGGAAGAGGAAGTATGTTAATTTGACCTAGCTCCCCAGCATCTGTATAGATCATGCACTTCAGCAGGGCTTTTTGGTGCTTTTATCTAAAGCTGATTCAATCAGTTATTAAATAAAAGTGCTAAAAAGCCCTGCTGAAGTGCATGATCTATACAGACGTTGGACAAGCTGGGTCAAACTAACACGATGCCTCTTCAGGGCATGTGCTGTGCTCCGTGTGGGCATACAGCAAGCTGAAAATAAAGCACTGTTCTGTTTTTTTTTGTCCACATCTGTAAACAGCCAAAGTAAGTAAATGACTCGCCCGAAGTCATACAAAGAAGTTGTGGTAGTGCAGGGACCTAGAATCATAGAAAAGTAGTGCTGGAAGTCTAACCCCCTGGTTATCCCTTTCCATCCTATGCAAGTATTTATCTACCCTATTCTTAAAACTGCATGAACAACGCTGTCATGCAAGTACCAGGCATAGTTAGGGGTACACCAATAGAGATTTTGGGGGCCCGATACCAATAGCTGATTATTAAGGAGGCATATTGGTCAATACAAATCCAATTACTGATACAGCTGCGTGCAGCTGGTAAGTCTGTTGTGGTGAAAGAGGAGGGGGGCGGAGAGGTATGGGAGGCAGATCAAGACCCTTGCAGTGAGGGAAGGAGTGCAGTGGGGCTGGGGTAGGTGCTGCCCAGCTGAGGCAGGGCGGGATGGGCATGGGACGGAGCTGTTGCTCATCTGGGAGGTGCAGACTCCTGCTGCTGCTTCTGCCGCTCATCATCCAGGAGGGCTTGTTGGGGTGCCCCCAGATCTGCACTGGGTGGGCCAGGCAGATTGCAGCCCTGCCCTCAGGGAGGGTGGCAGCAGTGCTGGGAGGGGCCTATTGGGGGGGGCTACAGCCACCCCAAATTTCACTGTAGTCACTTCCCAGCAACACGGCCGCCTGCCCCGAGTGCAGCTCAGCGCAGCCCCTGGTCCCAGCCTGCAGTTGCAGCCCATCTGACCTGCCCCACACAGATCTGGGGGCACATGCCCCCCCTACCCCGTGCCCTCCCAAACAAACAGCGGGAGCAGTGGCAGAAGCCAGGAGGGCATTGCACAGCAGCGAAAACTGCCCACCCCCACCAGACAAGCCACAGCTCTGTCTTGCCCCTGCCCCAGCTGGGCAGTACCTACCCCAGCCCCAGCCTCACTCCCTCCCTCACTGCGGGGGGCATTGATCTGCCCCCCCATGCCCCTTCCTTTCCCCATCCCCTTTCACCACAACAGATTTACCAGCTGCATGCTGCTGGGCTCTGCTCCTCCCTGCCTGAGTGCTGTGCTGTGCTGCAGCTGTGCGCACATACAGACATTTATCGGCCAACTTATCGGCCACATCAGGCCGATTTCCAATATAGTCAATTTTCTTTATGTTGGTGCCAATCCGATATTGGACTGATGTATCAGTGCACCTCTATGCCTAGTGCCTGAAAACATCAAGAACACTCTTAACTTGCCACAGGAAAAGCAGAGGTGTGAAGGCACTATCAATCTGCTGCTTCTACAAGGACAAATAGCAGCGCGTTAAACCACACTGAAGAGATCCAAAGAAGAGGACCATACCCCTGCAGAGGAAAGAAAATATCCCTACAGTCCAGACCAATCCCATTCCCTCCATAAACTTGTCCCAGCTCTTTAATCTTCAAAACCGAGCCGGTTGTGGAGTTCTAATTCATTCTCCTGCTGCTGAGCGTGGACCTCAACCAAGGGGCACAAATACCAGTCAAGTGTCTTAACCACAGGACTTTCCTTTCTCCCTTTGTGCTGCCAGTGACCTAGAAATCAAGAGACCTTGGCTTGTGTCCTGATTCTGCCACTAATGTTCTGGTGGCCTTCAGCAAGTCACAACTTCACAATCTTGGCTTCCTCATCTGTAAAATGAAGACAGTAAAAACTGCTTTAAAAAAGCCTATGTCTTCAAGTAACCCAGAAAGTATTAAATACGATCCTCTCCCTCCTCCATTAGAAAGCCACCTCTGTAATAAATAATCCATTTTTGTCAGTTTCATGTGTGGTTGATTAAGACAGGTTTCACTGCAATAATTCTTCATCTTCATAAAAAGCCTGAACCTTAAAAGAAAAAGACATAGAAGTAGAAAGTATTATTCTTTTCAATGTATTTACTTTGAATATGCTAATGTACTTTCCCTGTATTTAAGGAGTCTGATTTATTTATTTCAGCCTAAAACAAGAAACTAGAGTTTCCAAAAATTACTTCCTTTGTGGTGTGGAGAGGACAAGAGGCCTGCCTGCACTGGAGCAGACCAATTAAAATGTAATCAGTTATTACCAGCAGGGACTAGGTGAATCCTCAGTACATAAAAAGTATAATCCAGAAGTGTATTCCACAAAGTACATTTTAAATTGCATAGTTACCCCATGAGAAGCACAAATAATAAGGGTCTTAGAATCAAGAATGCCATAATATTTTATATGATATCATTATTGTAAAAAGTGCATTAATATTGATGCAGACTGTTTACCTTGTTTGAAACTTCTGGAAAGCCATCTTTACAATTGCAATAGTTGTCACCTACAAACCTCATTCATAATTGCTGGGTGCTCTTAACTCTGACACTATCATCTTCTCAAATATGACATGCATTAGCCCTAATGTAGCAGCTTGTATCCTGCCTTTTGCCAAGAGATCAATCTTTGGATCATTTTTTAATTTTATAAAACTGTGCATCTTTGAAATGTGATAGAGCGGCTTTCAACTTTATACCATTTTTGCAGTGTCTTGTGAAATTTTACTTAAAGGCTCTATTCTAGCTGGGAATGAAAAGCTGCACAGCAGTTCCCTGCATCTAGATAAGTAACCATTACCAAAAGCTGTCTCTCATCTCTTTACATTTTTGTTTCTGGGGACCACAAGCTGCATCTGCTGACTGAAGGAGGTAAGAGGCCATTTCTGAGTGGAAATGATAGCCCCCTTCATCAGATTCTTCCAAGCTAAATAATGGGTCTGTAACATCTTAGAACGTTTTTGTGTGTGATGCTGTAAAACATATTTTGAGCTGAATTAATTTCAGCAGAATGTGGATATCGTTAGCTGATACAAACCAAAAAGCCCTCACCTTACTGGCAGGTGTGGGTATAGATGACACAATGCCTACACTTAAACTGTTTGCATCTAAGATGAACAATATTGATTGTTTACCATATAATTAATTATTATAGAACCTTATTCAGTCATTCCCAAGAGCTTCTTTGATATCACTTTCAGAACACTGTCTAGTCTAAACCAGGGGTGTCATATGTACAGCCCATGAGTTGGATCTGGCTTGTGGAGCCTTATATTCTGGTATTGGGGGGGGGGGGGGGGGGGGGGCCCGGGGGGGGGGGGGGCGGTCTCCTACGAACCCATGGAGTACATGCAGCACATGGAGCTGATCCAGCACATGGGCCGGACCCAAAGGCATGGGCGCCACACACAGCACAGGGTGTCACTCTGGGGCGTGCACTGCATGTGGCACTCATGCCAGACTGGCTCTGAGTGATGGCTCCAGGGCTGATCCATTATGGCCTGCCCCAGAGCCAGCACACAGGGCCAATCTGGCTGGGTGCTCAGCTTGGCCAGCCTCGTGTGCTGCATGCAGCATGCGCCAAGCCTCACTTTGGGGCTCACACTGCATAGATTCATAGATGTTAGGGTTGAAAGGGACTGCAATAGATCGAGTCCGACCCCCTCTGCATGTGGTGCAGGAGACCAGCATGGGATGCAGACCCAGGAGCACATGGGTGGCCTAGGCCCAACCTGGACTGGCCCATGAGTCAGCGCAGAGAGCTGATCTGGCAGGGCACCCTATGCAGTGCATACATTGTGCTGGTCCCCCACACCACATGCAGAGCGAGCCTTAGAGTGAGGTACACCAGCAGAGGGGGCCAGCAAAGGTGTGCTGGCTCCAGCACACCCCAGACAGGCCCATGCAGCTGGATGAGTTTGACACCCTACTCTAAACTGGTGGGGGCCAATTTTTCTGGCAGACATGCCACAAGTTAAGCCATTAAGTCATGCCCTCCCTGTCTGATCCCTTTCAATTACTCAGTCTGCTGCTCTGTTATACCCTCTGCCCCTTCCCTGATCTGCTGTGTGCCACCCCTACTCTAAACAATAGCGTGGATACCCAAGGTCTGCAAGTAAGGTACATTTTACATAACTGGCAATGAAGGAGGAATATTTTGAGAGTCCACATTATTCAAAAAATTTTGTCAACCACTTTATCAGTGTCCCAAGGCAGCCTGGCTGTACAACAGCAGGCAGCAAAATCAGAATTAGCTTTGCAGGAACCAGGCCAAAGAAAGCATCATAGAGGCTATGCTGCCAAAACTGTAGGAAAGGGGATATTACAACAACAAAAGTAAAGGTCAGCAAAACTGTTAGCATTCAGGCTTTTGTAGTTCTGAAAAAGGCAGGGTTGTTTTGGGTTTTTTTACAACCTACATAATGCATTTTTAAAGTAAAAATATGGAAAGAGATCACATGTATACTTATTAATGATCACATTTATTGCCAATTCTATGACTTAGAAGGAATGGAACACACACACACACACACTAAAGACCTCTGCAATCAGAAAAAGAATTAAAAAGGAATTGTGAAGATGCATAATGTCTTGCAAGTTCTTCCAAACTGCACTGAAGATGAGACTAAAACTTTACCCTAAATGGACACAACTTAGTAGTTGAAATCTCACTTTCCAAATGTGTTCAGTGCAGAAACTGAAAGTATTCAAACACTACAGTAAAAGCTGGGAACATCTATATATGCAATTAATGTGCAGAAAGCTTGCACATGTAGATGCGCCTCAGCTTGCTCTGAGTACACGTCTACACGTGCGCCTGTTGGAAGCAAATTTGCTCGACAGGAGCAGTTCAGGGCAGGGATAT
>NW_005842253.1:542450-545777 GCF_000455745.1 Alligator sinensis
TCTGGTGGTTCTATGCTACAACAGGGCAGCCGGGGGGAGATCTAGGCTCTCCTGGCTGCCAGTCCTGGGCAGGCAGTGAGCACTAGTCTCAGGCTGGGGCTCTGGGGGTTGGAGGTAGCTATCCTGCCTCCTGGGCAGCTGCCTCTCACCCCCACCCCTACCCCAGGGAGCTGCCTGCTGCCCAACTCCTGCTCTGATTGCAGAGCTGGTCAGGTACAATGTTGGAGCCAAAATTGAAGCCAGGGGGCTGTCACATTGTTCCTGGCAGCTGTCTGCTGCCAGGGCTGGTTCCAATCAAGGAGCCCAGACAGGAACAATGTTCCCTTACCCCTGAAGAAGGCAGCTCCTAGTTGGAGCTGGAGGCTGGGACATTGCCCCCAGCCCCAACAGCTGCCTTCTCCAGGGGCAAGGGTACATTGTTCCTTCCCTGGCTCTGCGACTGGATCTGGCCCTGGCAGCAAGCAGCTGCCAGGGGCAGAGGGTAGGGTCCCAGCCCCTGGCTCCAGTCTCTCCTGGGGGCTGGAGCTGCCTGCTGCAGTGGCAAGGGGACACCGTCTGTCCCTGCCCTGGTTCTGCAATTGGAGCTGGCTCTGGCAGCAGTCAGCTCCTGGGGTAGGGGATTGTTCTCCCGCCCCCTGCTGCCTGGGCTGAATGGGAGCAAGTTGCTCCCAGTCAGCTATGAAACCACGTGCTACTGCACAGTAGCTACTGCACAATGAATCTACTACCTGTATGTACAAGTAGTAGAAACCACACAGTAGACTAACATACTGTGCAGTAGCTCCTACACAGGCCTACATAATGACATGCAGACACACTCACGGAGATTGAACTCTTTATCAATTAAAATCTTTTTTAATCTCTCTCTCTCACATACATCTTTGATTCATGACCCTTGCTGTCAGAGCTACACACATGAGCCCTTAGCATAAAATGTCAATAAATTATGATAGCACATCACAAAATAGAGAAGCTCTGAATAAAGGTGAATCTTATTCTTTTTCTTTTCAACACTTTTTTTGGAGAGGGAAGTGTTATTTTTCACTTTCACTGTTACAAATTTAAAAGATTGATATCTCATTTGATTTTGTCTGGATCCCATTTCTAGTCACTTGTTTTGGCAGTGCCTTCTTTGCTAGATCAAAGATTGTGTTAGTCCCCAGTTCCTCTTCCTCTCCCCCCCCACCCCCAGTAAAGGTATTTATAAACTGTAAACAAGTCACCTCTTAATCTTCTTTGTGATAAATTAAGCTGATTGACCACTTTAAGTCTCTCATAGCAAACTATCTTTTCCAGCATTCAAATAGTTTTGGACCCCTTCCACAAGTTCTCAGTTTTTTATTTAAATTAGGACAGCAGAAGTGAACACCAGTATTTCAGTGGGGATCTCTTCAGTGATGTATATATCAATAGGCCCCCTTATCTTGCCATTAATTTTATTCCAATCCTTTACTTCTTCATGCAATTTTTCATTATTTTGCCCCAGACTAATGGTAGGCTAAACTAATTTAGAAGTATCTGATCTGTTCCATTTACCTTTTTTATATCTTAGCACAACTTCAAATTCTTCCAGTCTTCCACAGTGCCCCAGTATTTATTAAAAAATAACAAGATAACAAGGCCCATGACTTAAGGTTGTATTAACATGACATAATGTAATGCCATTAAAGGGCTAGCTGAATGAGCTAGCTGGGGTACCAGAAATAGTTTAGCTATATTTTCATGGCATTCTTCATGAGTTGGGTATCTCACCTGATAAACTCATGTGGCTACACTGCTTGTGGCAGCCAAGCCAGACCATCCAGAACATGCTTAGATATTTCTACAGAGTACTGTACTGTACCTCGTTAGCTATGCAGACATAGCTAAATGAGTTTATATCTAGTATATGTTGTTTAACATCCTTCTTAGCCACAATTGAAAAGTCATCAGTTGGTGCATCTACGCATGAAATTAATGCAACGCAAACTCTGGAGCAGTTCAAGCTAGAGTCAGGTGCTCCCGGGCACAGTGTCTACATGTACACCCAGGACAGCAGCAGTTTAAGCTGGGGTGGAGCAGCACCAGGCTAGCAGCAGGCTCGGGTGGGTCAGCCCTGGGCTCCGGGTGGCAGTGTTGGGTAGCAGAGGGGCTGGCTGGGGCACAAGAGTGCTAAAGTGCAAAGCCTTGCAATAGGCAGCCTCTGCATTTTTTAGCACCCTCATGACCTAACCAGCCCCTGCCACCATCTATACCATCATACTTAATTATTCCACCGTAATTATTCTTCTGATAATACTATCTTACGGCAGAGTTAATTAATTTACTGAGCCCTAATACCGGCACACGTGTAGACAGCAAGGATTTACTCTGGAGCCAATTAGTCAACTGCAGTAAAGCATGCGTGTACATGCACCCAGTTTGATGCAAAGTGATCATCCTATTTCCCCCCCCCCAGAACAGAACAAAAATACTTCTTGAACATTTGTGCACTTCCACAATTATGGAATGGTGGCTTTCTAGTCCTCTAGTAAACCATTCTTAAACAATCTTTGCATTTTATGTCCCAGTGTTCTGTCCAAATTTTTCTTATTAATAATTTAACTCAAAATTTTCCTCTGCTTTGGAAAACTAGCCCTTCTAAAGCACCAAATATACATATCACCATTTACTCATATTCAAGACAAAATATTTTCCCTATTTAACATGGGGGGAGCCCCCCATCTTGGAATCAAATACAAGGAAGCAGGGGTGCGGGTGACTACTATGGCTCTGACTCAGCCCCAACCTGGGGTTAGGGTCAGCGCCATAGCCCCTGCCCATCTCCCCCCTGCTTCCCTCCGCCACCTCTGCCTCCCTGCCATTTACCTGCTGTTCCAGCAGGGCTCCAGCCTCACTGCAGCCCAGGACATGGAACACATGGGTGTTTGGGTCCCACCCTGACCCCATAGCAGTGTTGCCAGTGGCAGCAGCTCCAGCGCTGGCTCTGGATCAGGGGGCAAGGCCAGAGCTGCTGGTGCATAGACAGGCTAGGGCCAGAGCAGCCAAGTGCTGTGTGCCCCAGGCTGCAACAGGGCTGGAGCCCTGCTGGAGCTGGAGGGTAGATGGGGGGGCAGGCAGCAGGGGGGGCAGGCAGGGCTGGGGAGCAGGCATGGGGTTGGTAAGCATTAGGGAAGCAGGTGCTGGGCACACACGGGGCGGGGCAGGGGGATGGCAAGTGGTAGGAGGGACAGGAGGCAGGGAGCAAGGTGTGGTGGGGGCAAAGGGCGACTGACTCCCCCACTGCCTGCACCCTGCCCCGCCCTCCCCCCCGACTGCCTCCCACCAGCTACTCTACCATTTGCCCCC
>NW_005842253.1:545808-555051 GCF_000455745.1 Alligator sinensis
CTACTGCTGTGATGGGTGGAGGGGATAAATATGGGGATGATTAATTTAAGACAGCTTTCCAATAATGAGATATTCTGTACATGGACAATTATAATAAAATTTTCCATATTCCAGCATTCATATTTCCATAAATTTTCCATATACAGAATCTTCAACTTACTCATCTTGGATTCAGTAGATATGGTATTTTATTGATTGCTCTTTGAAAATTTTACACTTAGATAAGCTATAATCCCTGGTCCCTAAACAAATATCAATTTCCAGTCCACTGTTAATCAGGTATAATAAAAATTATATCATACTGGATACATTAACTTTTGTGCCAGAAAATGATCATTTGAATTTCTAAAATTTGCAAATGATGTTTTATTACTATGTGCATAAGACTTCAAGTAGACATTTTCCAGACTGAAGTAATTCCTGATTAAGTTTGTTTTTTTTTTTAACTCATGGTACAGAGGGGTCTCAGTGATGCCAACAATACCATATTTCTTCTCTTCAATGAGAATTTCCAATACCTCTGGCTATTACTCAGACTTCTAGCATTGGTTTATAAGGATTGTACTGAAAAAAAAAAAGCCTCTCTTCACATTCTTTGTCACCTAAAGTTTATATGTTCTACAACCCCTGACTGAGTTACATGGCAGATGGTGAATCTACAAGGTATAGGTCTAGCATTCACATAACCCAAATAGCAATCATTGACCAATCTAAGGAGAGGGTTCAATCTTTTGCCTGATGTCAGGACACTGCACTTTTGATGTCTAGGAAATGCAAAAGAGCCTACTGCTGTGATTAAATGGATTTGCCACTTTCTGCAACAGAAAAGCCCAGGGCCCCTGGTACATAGTCATTTAATGGCACAATGGAACTGAATGGCAGAATGTGCAATTTTGGGATCAGGGATCAGATTCCAGACACACCATTACTACTTGTTAATGCAGCCTGAACCAGGATCATGATCCTCAGCTTCCCCTGCATCATTAAGTTGAAAGCTGTGGAAGGATTGCCTTGACTCAGGGCTGGAACCAATAATCATCTGTTGTCCTCAGTCCTGGAATACACGGGGGTCATTCTGAGACTGGTGTGGTCTCAAAACTGGGGCTGGTCCCAGAGCCCCTTCTACCAGGATGGCGGAAAACCTTATGTGCAGCTCAATTGCACAGTTGTTTTCTTGGGGTTTTTTAAGGTCCTAGTACACCAGGACCCCAAGATTGAGGAGAGGTTCCCCTATCCCAGGATCCACCTAGATAGCAATGTACTTTTTAAAGGTCCCAGTGCACAGGAATGACAGGATCATGGAAACTCCATGGCCTGGGTGTGTCAAGTGTCTTGCTCTTCAACCCCAAGGGAGCCTGCCAGTTTGTAGTGAGCCCTGCAGCTCCCCAAAATCCACCCTGGTTGTTTTCCTTGCCCTGAAGCTCCAGCAGGGGCTGGCAAAGCAGATTCTGGTGCTGGGTCATAGTGAGCTCCAGCTTCCCATGACACAGCACCAAAGCATGCCTTGCTCCTTTAAACACCATCAGAGCTGTGTTGCAAGGGCAGTGCCAAGTTAAGTCATGGGGTGGGGGGGTCCAGGGTATAGCCTGTATGTGAAAACTAATGAACTCCTCTTGACTGGCACCCTACAAACAGCAGTGTGCAGGTCCATTGAAGGCTCCACATATGCCTATCAGCCTGCAGACATGAAGTGAGCTATCAATCAACCCCTCCAAGCAGCTGGCATTGGGCGTTGCATGGTGGGGATACCCTGTCTCATGTTCAATTTAAGATATGATGGAAAACAGCCAAAAACCATTACACCTATTTGTGGAATACTTTTGTGGCTGGTTTCCCATATTAGAAGAACACCCTATGCCAGTGATCAGCACAGGTCCGATGTGGTACCATGGGGGATTAGTGATATGCAGCTCAGGTCAGTGTGCCCTGTGTCATGCTAGCAATCTCTTTTGCAGCTTTCTCTGCTTCCCTCTCTCACCCTGTACGACAGACATTGCTTACCCTCTCCAAACTGACTTTGCCTTCCTTCTGTGCCATTGAGGACCGGAACCAGTGGTGCATGGAGCAGGTGGTAGAGATGGGAGGTGGGTGGCAGACACAGCAGCAGGTGGCTGAAGAGAAGATAGGTGACCCACAGTAGGTTTCAATGGCCTGAAGCAGAGACTGGGTTGCAAGCAATCACTGGTTGTAAAAGTTGCTATTCAGCGGAACAGTTTTTGTACAAGAAAGAGTGGGATTAAATCATTTAACTCCATAAGTCTACCAAATACACTTTCATTATCTATTGAAAGGATGAAACAGCATGTACTTCTCAACTACCAATGCGGAAGTACAAAGGAAAGTATAACACACTATCAACAGCCCAGAGAAAAGCAAGACACAATTTAGCTTAATGCTAGATAGCTTGCTGAAAAAGAAGATTTCCTTGAGACTGCTCTCTGGAGAAACCATGAAGAAGAAGGTACGTCCATCAAGGATAGAACAGTTTCTAGAGCTAGAAACAGGAATTGCCAAATGAAGTAGATCAGCTGTGCTGGGATATGTCCTGGCACATTAAACCACTGTCTTGTCCATTGATCTTGCAGGGCAAGCGATGTATTTCCCACTTCCAGAGATGCATCCCCAGCAATCTCTAGGAATCTGAAAGGTTGCTGGGGACGTGTCTGTGGAAGCGGGCAAGTTGGGGCTCTCTGTTTGCAGGAATGTGTTTCTGGGATCAGGGAAAGCCAGGAAACTCCAGTGCAGTACACAGTCCTGGCACTACGGCTACCAGTCAGCTTGGCTTTCTTCACTTCTAGAGATGCAGCCCAGCAACCTAAGGGTCATATCTCTGGAAATGGAGAAGCTCAACTTTCCCTGCTTGCAGAAACATGCCCTGGAGATTGCTGGTGGTATGTCTCTGGAAGTGGGGAAAGCTACACAGGAGTTCCTTGAGACCGAGGGGCCCGATCCTGTGCAGGAGGAATTCCAGAGCGTGCAGGTCTGAGCTCCTCAAGTCCAGCAAGTGCCTGCCTAAAGTGGCAGGAAAGTGCAGACATCTCTAGGCTGCCTTTGCTCTCCCACCCTAAGCAAACATTTATACACTGCAATTAGGTGGCACAATTTCATATTACCTTTGGTTGTGGCCACACCGTTATACAATAAAAAGGTATGGATGTCTTTTTGCTGTCACTTTGTGGTGCCAGAAAAACTTTTTATGGTGGCACAAAGGATGGCATCTCTTTCTACCCTGTGAAACCAGGCTACCAGGGAAGAAGTTAGGGAACAAGTACACTAGAGAAGAAGAATCTTTGGAGCTACTGCTGGACGGCAACAGCAGACAAGATATGCGAGAGGAAACATTACTGCTGCATTGGGAACAAGCAAAACAGCTATAGGCCTAGCAGAGAAGAATAAGCATCTACTGGACATATGAGTTTGGGTGAAAAGGAAAAAATGTTGGGGGATCCAGCTCCTAATTACATGCTCTAATACTGAGATTCTGGCATGTAAGTATCTTGATAGATAAATCCTTTGCTAAAGTTATTTCAAGTATAACAGAAGAGACTCCAATATGATTCAATCTGTAGAAATGCACACATAATTCATTATTTACTGACAAACAGTTTGCAAATCTTATGCACCCAAGATCTTTCAAAATAACATAAGAACTCAAGACATTATTGTTGGCAAAATATTATTGTTATTATCAGGTAAAAAGGGATACATGGAAACACAAAGCCTTGACAGTTGGGAAATTATCGTTTGTGTCATCAATAAAACCTGTAAATGAAGGTAGTCCAACTTCTGGGTGGCAGGGGCCACATGCCCTCAGGCCCTGAGGCTACATAAAGCATGGGCTGCACATCACAGGGGCAGCCCTTCTGGCATCCTTTGCAGGTAGCCCCTCACCCTCCAAGCATCCAGTTTGAGCAGCCCAGTTCCTCTCCCAGCCACGTGCACAGCTCAGTTCTCCTCTTTCAGGCCGCATGCAGAGCACAGATAATGCAGACCCCTCTCTGGCCCCCTCCCACCATGCTGCCCCATCCCCAGGAATGGGGGGGAAGAAAGCAAAAACTGGAAGAGAGAGAAGGAGCCCAGAGATTTCAGCTGCCAGAGCAACAGCTGCAGGAGTTCCCAGGCTGCATGTTAGTCCCTTGCAGGCCAAGATTTGGATAGCCCTGGGGTAGATTAATGCAGTAGTTCTGCTCCATACAGTAAAACAGTTTAGCAGTACATCATAAAGTAACATGGCAGCAAACAGTTTGTTTAGTGTATAACTTCAGGCTGTAACAATATTACCACTTTGTCCACGAGTAGAAAGGTAAGTTTTCCTAAGGCTGAGTCTAATTTTCATATTGACCTAAATGTCACCTGCATATCAATGGACATCTGTATGCTGATTTTTCCCTTCACATTTATAACTTCAGTGAGACTAACTCAGACTTTAAAAGATCCATGACAAAAATATCCAAAGATTGCCAACATTTCTTCAAAGTTAATCAAGTTCCAAATCTGGTGCCATCCCAGCATGTAGCCTGCTGGCATTCTCTTGAATGGAGGGATAATTGCTAAAGAGAATGACAAGCACAAAAAAATGCAGAAACTTACCTTTCACCAGTTCTGACATGCTACTAACACTTTAATGGATGCAGTTCCTCTAAATGATCAATGTGTACTTCTCCAACCACATACAGTACATTTAGTAAAGATATAATCCTCATGATCACTATAGACACTCAGACCAATCCAATAACCAGGATTCAAAAAAACAATAATCGAGTTCACATTCAAGTGCATATCAGTCTCCTGAAAGAGGGAAATTTACCGTAAAATGTTCTTGCGATTTGTAGTTCTCATCCAGGTAAACCCGGGCTCTGTTATAGTCTTTCATTGCATCACTTGATAATAATTCTCTGAAAGACATAAATGAAAGAACGACAATATAAATGGAATGAAAAAGTTTATATCTACCTTAGTCACTATATTCAACATGTTCCTAACACCCCTTAAAGAAAGAATAGAGCTACTTCCCATTTTGATGGATATTTTAAAGGCTTTCAAGGCTTATGAAATACGTCAGACTGAAAGCCTCAGAGACTGAAGAACAGAACAGGTACACCACAAATAGCTGCAGTTCAAACTCCATCACACTGCTGAATCAACATGCTTTAATTCTAATCTGAAGGAAGAGAGGGTACTTCAATCTCCATACCAATTCAGTCCTTGGTTTTCCTGCCAAAATTGTCAAAAACGGAGTGACAACTGGTGATTTAATGGTGTTGCCACCGAAATATGCCCTGGTTTAGTATCATCAAACATATAAGCCCCGCTATTTTAAAGTGATCTCCAGATTGTCTGGAGATCAGGAGTGAAAAGTAACTTCAAAAAATCAAAGTTTCTTGAGAACTTGGTATGCCAGCCTAGTGGACTTTAAACTCTGAGTTCCAGGTTCCCAGTCTCTGGAAGACAATGTCTGCAAAGATCCTGACCAGTACATCTGACTGCAGAGTAAAAATACTTGGATGGCTTGGGTAAAGGCTGACTGGCTCATAAGGTAGAACTCAGAGTAGTGAAGATGTACCAAATGGTTTTAATGCTGATTTGCAACTATACTAGTGGGCAGGTCTCCAGTAGAGCTCAGCATACGCAGCGAGGCCTGTAAGCTGTTCTAGATTCTACTGCTGTCCCAACAGATCATTTCATGCTTACAGCAATCTTTCATTTTAGACTCCCTCCTCTAACAAGTCCTGGTAGTCTCCGACTCCTTGTAAACTCTTGCTCCCAGTCACTCTTCCAACATTCTCTACTGCCCTGCTCAACTACCTCAAGAAATTAGGTGCATAAGGAACAGGTTTATCCTACAATGGTCAGAGATTGTTTTTCTTTGTCAAGACATGTCATGCATGGAGCTGAACAAAACTTAGCAGGTATGACTTAGTAGCCCTGTAAATGGTGATCTTAAAGTGCTCTATCAGGAGGCTTTTAAAGAAGAGGACACCAGTCAAAAGTACTTTGAAGAATACTGATCTAGCAAGAGGAGAGCACGAACTGCTATTCCATCAGAGCTCTGCAGATGAAAGTCTATTCCCATTTAGCAGCTATAACCTTTGTCTACCCATTCCCCTTAAGTCTAGCAGGGCAGGTACTTCCAAGTAATAGTTGGAAATAATTTTCAAAACACCAAGTAGTAATGTGCCAGTCAGTGAAATAAAGCAAAAACTGTCACCTGACAATTAACTTCACCCTAGCCCCTTGCTTGCCTCAGACAGAAACTTCAGGTCATACAAACGCAAAGAGTGACAGAGCAGGCAGACCCTTGCCCTCCATAATGATCAAAAGACAGGTTTCTGAAGAATGACTCTGAATAAAAGGGATAGAAGATCTCCACTTCCACGATTGCCATTTTAAAACCTAGCCCGTGGTCTGGAATGTGGTCTATATATTTGTCAAACTAGGACAAAGAATGGAATCTACTCTCCTTATGATTAAAGTAACTCTTGCAGGCTACATAACTCTAAATAGTCAAGGGGTGGGAAAATGTCACAGGTCTCAAAATCCATAGGCACAACTTTGCATTTTGATGATTTACAGTCTTAAAGCAATTGCTGGTTCCAATTACATTTCTTATTTCAAATGCCCCGAAGTATAATATTGGCCTCAACAGAAAAAGGAAAGGAATACAGGTTTTCCACAATACCATAAGCATTCAGTTTCCCAAGAACAAAATAGACATTTTAATAGCATTTTAAGTTAACCACTGATGAGCAACAACAGCAGAGGGCACTGTTTGACTACTTACAAGGAACAGTGGCTACATATTATTTTAAAACAGCATAGGCCATTATTCACTTAAAATTTGGCACATTGATGCAACTTGACTATTTACATCAGCTGGCTCAGGTTTTATTAGCAAATCAAGTATTGAACACTGTAGTTACAGAAGTCACTTGTTTCTTAAAATAATTCATTATGGCTATATTTAAATAACTGGAATTTATGGTTCTTTCTGAGAAATGTTTCAACAGTAAATTAGGTGATGTATTAATTTTGTTTCAGCATACTGAAAAGTCACCACAAAAAACTGCATTAATTGTAAAGAGAGAAAAATAATATTTGCAAACAAGGCTACTAAGCAAAATTACTCCAATAAGTGTAACTACAAGTATTGGTCTGTAAAAAAAACAATTTCTAAATAAATTTATGATATGTTTTCTACACTTAGGAAAAGGGCTTAACTCAGGACTGTCAAACTCACCCTGGGCCCAAGGCTGGATCTGGACAATGGGAACTCCTTGCAAGGCAGATCCAGGCTGTGGCAGCAGTGGCAACAATGGGCCAGGCAGCAGCAGCAGCCACAGGCCAGACAACTTGACAACAGGGTGACAAAGGGCTGTGTCTACTGGGACCTGTGTCCACCAGGGCCAGGGGGCCCAAGATACTAGCAACAGCATCCCACTGGCCATGCCTCAACTCCATGGCCCACTAGTCGCCCAATGGGCCAAATGGAATAGCTCCATGGGCCAAAATCCAGTCCGCAGGCCCTGTTTGACACCTCTGGCTTAACCAGAGGCGTTCATCTCTATGACTCAGGGTACTCAAATTTTAAGGTTTCTGAAATTCTTTAGCCAGCTCATTTCACTCTGTGGTGCACTACATCATTGCAAAGGAAATTAAAATGCTAGAAAACACAACTAATCAAATGTCAGTCTTATTGGTTTAAACCATCTTTAATTTCTCCAGGTGAGATTGGCATCTAAATGAGCACATGGAGCCTTCACAACGTAAGTTCAATTTTCAGGCCTGTATTTAAAAGAACTAATCATAGAATCATTTTTATAATAAATTATCTAATTCACAGGAAACTTTTTAAAGCCAACGCACCAATAAAAAACGGCTAAACACTAACAGGAGATCTTACCCTCATTTTAGGCATATATTATAGAGCTAATCATTGTTACAATTAATACTTCAACCTAACAAATTATCTAAAGATTATGAGATGAAAAAATATTACATCTTCCATTAAACAATTGCTCAGCAATTTGAAAACCTTAACTTTTTACCTTGTAGTACTTACAATATGTATTTATAGTTTAATTCACAGTCTCCAGTTTTCTTGCTTCTTATATCCTTCTTTTTGCATTGTTTCGTATCTACTGGCTTTCCAATGCCACAAGCCAATCAATTTAACTTTATCCCCAAGAGTTTGTATTTGTTTACTCCAAACAATTTAGGACCATATGAAAACAGAGTAAAAGAACTGCTTCATTTTTAGAGTGGTCACCATTTAAAAATTTAACAATTGCCTGAGATGACTAAATTATCTTATGTTGTCATCTTGAAATAGTCTCTATCACTTCCTTTTTTGTAAATATAGGAACTAATGACAATATAGAAACAGGTATTTTTCAATTTAAGACAAATAGTCATGTAAATTCTGGAGGGACTACATTTTCAAATGTCAGATATTTTACATGTAGTACCTTGTTTGCCAACTGAAAGTGTGGAAAAATGTACCTTTTACTTATTTTAAAAAGTAAAGTTGGGAACCGCTGCTGCTCAGGATTGTACTGTTACTATCTGTCTTAATGCCACAGAATCATACAGATGAATATTAACTAAATTCCTGTACCTTTAACCCTGAATGAAAAACAAGGTTAAAACTAGAAATTTTGCTGCAAAGGTGGTGTGAAAGAATCATGCAAACATAGTTACACATACATATTGTTTGATGTTGTTACAATTGCTATGTCTGTCTAGACCAGGGGTGGGCAAAATGTGGCCCACCAGGCCATTCTATCTGACCCACAGGGCCCCTAAAAATTTTAGAAAATTAATAGTTATCTGCTCCTGGCTGCCTGTCATGCGGCCCTCGATGGCTTGCCAAAACTCAGTAAGTGGCCCTCCATCCAAAATAATTGCCCGCCCCAGTCTAGACAGTGATGAAGTAAAATTATACTGTCATAAATTAATTTGCTGTGCAAAAACAATATTATCTAATGACCAAATTTTAATACTTCATATACTTCAAAATTCAGAAGCAATGTGCTGTTGAGACCATATATGCTCTCTTACTTCTATGTGTCACAACCCAAAGTTGTGGATTTTTTTTGATTGTGTGCGCTTCGGCACCACTAAATTATGTTCCTGCCGAATTGCAGTTCTTTTGCATGACGGAGTGTTCTGTTGTTATAGAGAACCCGCGTGCAGAAAAGTGTTTCCCGCCATTTTGTAGCCTTCTTTGCATTGTGCATTTCTCTT
>NW_005842253.1:555080-561925 GCF_000455745.1 Alligator sinensis
AGACGGAGAGAGAGACGGAGAGACGGATCTCTAAGCGCTGTGGGTCCTTTCGAACCCAGCGTGTCTTTCTTAAGAAGGCGATAGAGGCTCCAATTGCCGAACCCCCGGAGCCTAGCAAACTCCGGGGCACCGCTTACCAACGGCCTCTAGCCTCTCCCCGTCACCGATCGCAGCCCAGACGAATCCCTACCCTAGAACCCAGTTATCGAAACCACGGAGTCTGAACCACTCCGAGGATCCTGGGAACCGAGTTTTAGAGTCCTCCAACGAGGATTGAAGCGGAGTTGTACCTGGAAACTGTCCAGCCTGCACCGCAACCATCTCCGGTGTAAGTAAATAATCTTTTCAATCAACCATTACGCCTCCGTGACTGATTCTAGCTCGAGCGTACTACTCCACCACGCAACTTTTCTCCGGCCCCGCGTGCCCGGGCTGCCGGCCACAGCCCGCGTGCACACAGACGGGCCCGGCTCGTGCCCGGCGAGGACAGGACCGGGAGCCGGCCCGCACACTAAGCACAATAGGCTAACTTTATTCATAGAAATCTTATAAAAATTTGCAGCAGTTCCATGAGATTAAGTCAATGGGAGCAATGTACTTAATATCTTGTAAGAATCCCATGCACCAATACAGGCCACCGGGTACAGGCTGGGGGCTGACTGGCTGGGCAGTAGTTCTGTAGAAAAGGACCTGGGAGTTACAGTAGATCATAAGATGAATATGAGCCAGCAGTGGGCCCTTGTTGCCAAGAAGGTTAATGGCATACTGGGCTGCATTGGTAGGTGAGTTGCTAAATGAAGGGAAGTGATTACTGCCCTCTATTCAGCACTGGTGAGGCCACATCTGGAGTACTGTGTTCAGTTTTTGGCCCCCCACTACAGAAAAGATGTGGACAAATCAGAGAGAGTCCAGTGGAGGGCAACAAAATTGGTGAGGGGGCTGGGGGAACATGATTTATGAGAGGCTGAGGGAACTGGGCTTATTTACTCCAGAGAAGGAAAGACTGAGAGGGGATTGAGAGCAGCCTTCCACTACCTGAAGGGTGGTTCCAAAGAGGATGGAGCTAGGCTGTTCTCAGTGGTGGCAGATTACAGAACAAGGAGCAACGGTCTGAAGTAGCAGCAAGGGAAATTTAAGTTAGACATCAGGAAGAATTTTCTCATTAGGAGGGCAGTAAAGCAGTAGAACAGGTTACCCAGAGAGGCTGTGGATTCTTCATCCTTGGAGGTATTTATGACCAGGGCTAGACAAAGCCTTGGCTGAGATGAGCTATTTGGGAATGGTCCTGCTTTGAGAAAGAGCTGGACTTGATGGCCTGAGGTCCCTTCCAACCCTAATTTTCTATGATTCTATGAATCACAAATTCAAAAGATTTTTAAAGCTAGAGGGGGCTACCATGATCATCTAATCTGTCTTCTGCAATGACACAAAATTTTGCCAGTAATTCTTTCATTCAACCTTGTGGCTAAACTAGAGTTTATTTAAGAATTTATCCAGAAATATTTGTTACGTCTTTCAGACATATGCTAAAATGAACAGGCTCCTTTCCAATTACTTACTTCACAAACTTGTCCACATGAGACATGGAAGCTTCATAGTTTTTTCCACCAAACTCTTGACAGTGTAATGCCATGAAGTGTGGCCTGTGTGCATGAACAACCTGAAACATATAAACATACATATGTTATGTTATATAAGTAGTCAAATTATATCAACAGCTATTACAATATTGAGCAAAAAATGAAAATGTAGATACAAGTTTGGTCATTTAGGTAAGTCATTACATGAGAGAAATTCTATTATATATGAAAATAAGATAATTGTCAGAATCATAAATGTGGGAAGGAGTTCTTGGCTTCTTTAATGCACTCAGAATAGAAGATATTAATTTACACATCTAAAACACTTCATTGTTATTATTAAATAAATGATTTCTTCCTGGTTGTTCCTAGTCACTTAAGTAAAATGCACCACATTATCTACCTAATCTCACCAAGGGCATATGTTGGTGAATAAACAAAAATAAAACTCTGGCTTTGCTTATGGTGTAAAAGGGCTAAACAAGATTTTTGAAAGAGTCCAAAGTCCTTTATTACTTCTGAATTTTTTTAAAATGCCGTCATTTTTTAAAGTTCCAAAAAGTTCTTAGTAACTATATAGTAAAAATGTTTCCATGGAGTTCTGTTGCACGTGTATTTCATTTACTTTAGATTCTACAGTATAGGACAAGGCAGAGAAATCCATCACAATGCTAATATATTGCACAAAACTGAAACTTAAGTATTCTAGGGGATATGAGACTACAGTGAACCTACTCAAAAAACAACTTATTTTAGTGTGGAATACTGATATATTAGTTTTTATTGGCATTATCTACCCTTCTCCATGGGAAGACCTGTGGCAAAAGGACTAACTTTAAAAGGAAATCTCCATGATACTTTTGCCACAGATTTGTCTGTGATCATGTCACTAGGATATGGGTAGGTTGCTTATCACAATGGAAAAGGCCACAGCAATAGCTCCCAGGATGGAGACAGAAGTTACATTTGTAGTGTGATCAGTCAGATAAATCCCAATGGCAGGACAAATTAACCATCATTTAGTGAGGGTTCAGATGAAGGTGCTCCAAAGCAGAGCACCTTCATTAACTTCTGTTTGTCTCTGCCTGGGAGCAGGAATGGGCTGGAAGCTCAGAGGGGCTCCAATCCATTTGCCCCACCCTCCAGCACTAGCTGGGCAAAGATGGAGCTCCCTCCTCTCCCTACCCACCCCTCCCATCCTGAAGACAGCGCCAGAGCTGAGAGGGGGATGTCAGGGCTAGGGGAGAGTGGCTGCAGATATGCAGCCTCTCTCCCCTGGATCGGCTCCAAAGTGGAGCTTGATCACCCCCTTCCAACCAAACAGCAAATATCTGTTGGGTCAGGGAGTTCGCTGTAACTCATGGTACTTTTTGTGAAGCGCCATGACAGTGAGGCACTGAACATCTGTCAGCACTCCCAAATTATGTAGCTCCTAAGGAACTGGGAAAATAGTTGCCATGTTAGCTTTGTGACTATGTTAGTATTATAGGTAGCACACATATCAACATCTATAGTTAAGTTTGACAGTTTCCATTTCAAAACTATGCTTAAAAGTAAAACTATACTTAATTTTTCCAAACTTTAACTGTTCAGGCCACCATTTTTCACATAAGATTTCTACCTAAAGGAAGATTTTTTGTACACTCTCTCTGAAAATTCAGATTTTCCTGTTTTGCACTGGGATGAATCCATGACCTCTATAAATTCTCTCACGCACAAAAAACAGTCACCAAGAAGGTAAATAGAACAGGTGGCAGACTAGTGGTTGGGGCACTTATATTGAACATGAGAGAACAAAGTTCAGAGAAAACAAGAATCTGAGTGTTGGTCTCCTGCATTCTGGGTAAGTGCCCAAATCACTCAATTTGTTAGCTATTATGGTATAGGTCAGGGGTTCTCAATCCCCGGGCCATGGCCCTATGCCGGGAGGCGGCAGGTCAGCTGCCGGTCTGCAGCACGGTCGGCTGCCAGACTGGAAGTGGCCATGGACCAGCAAACCACGGCCCCCCAGAGCCAGGTGGAGAGGCCATGGCTCCTTCTGCAGGGCCCATGGCAACACAGGGTTTGGCCCACCCCCCTGTGCACGGGGTGGAGGTATCCTTACCCGTCTTCTGGCCGGAAATTCCAGCCATGGTTGTCTGTGACTGATGGGCTGCAGTTTGCCAGGCCATGGTGTAAAAACTTTGTGAACCCCTGGTATATGTCATCTATCCTCCTGGTACTATTCTATATTATATATACACAATTAGATAATCACAAGGTCAGGAAGAGCCAGAACAACTCTAGAGCCCAGAAGCAAGGGCATTCATTTGGGATGAATGAAATTCAGATGCAAGTTTGACCATACCAGCTCCTGAAAAGTTGCATATGGTTTTGGTGTGTTGGTCTTTTCCAACAAAAAATATTTTGTTAAAACATTTCTAACAACTCCTTTTTGATGCAACTGCACAACCATGAAAGGACTATCCAGAATAACCTTACTGTGCTTCTGTTTGATTGTTTCTGGCCCTCCCACTTGAGAATTCCAAGATATGGGAACCTGGGTAAACTGTACCTCGTAAAAGTGTAGGAACAGAAATACGCTGACCATATTCCTCTTATACTTGAGGAGTGAAACAAGGGACCCAGACCATGTTATTTGGGTGTATGACAGTGGTCTCCAACCTTTTTCAATAGGAGATCACTGTTGACATTTAAAAGCACCCTAAGATCTACCATGTGCTGCTGCTACCGTCCTTTTGGCACATCTGCTTCACCTTCTAAGCTGTCCAGTCTTCACCTCCTGGTGAAATGCAAGCCCTGGGTCATGAAATAACCTCCACAGGGTAAGAGTACAGAGGAGACTAAAGCAGGGAGGGACAGCAGAAACCATCTCCTCCATGTGTCAGTTCTGATCTGGGGCTATGGAGTTACTTTTCACATCTACAAACAAAATAATTTTCAAGCAAAACATAGGTATTTCTTCTCCAGTCAGCCTTCTCACTAACAAAAACCCATGACTTTATTCATTATTTTACTACTGAATTTTAGAAGAAGAGCCTTGTCTCTACTCATAAAACTTGGTGATTCAATTTAATACAGTCGCCTAAGTTCAAAAGGATTTGGGTGCTGAGATGACCTCTAAATTCTTGACCCACTTTTTCTCTCTCATGTACATACACAGTCATATACAATTCTACAAACATAATCTGCAAACTCCCTAGAACAAAGAGTTAGATCTGAAAATTCCCAAATTTAAGTTATTAATTTGTTACACGTGTGATTTCACACAACTGAGGTACAGAGAAGCCAAAGAAATTAGTTGTGATAGTTTAGTAACAGATTTCAACTGCTTTAGACTAATGCCCTAGATCTCAATTACATTTCACTTAATACCCGCATCTAGAAGCTTCTATGTAGAACTGCTCCTTTGAGCAACAAAAGTGATGTTCTAGGTCAGTTCCAAATTGAATGGGAAACTTGATTCATTGCACTAGAAAGGTATTACTCTAAGATGTATAAGATTTCCTCCCAACTGAATTTATTGTTTCATATAGCAGTGAAATGGCAATAAGACAAATATATTAAAAATCTTTTGTAAATAGCCTTGGCTCTCAGCATTTTTAAAGCACCATACTATAATTTATCATTAAAATATAAAATATGACCAGTCTCAATTCTTCTCATCACTGCTGTGGCCTTGAAATTGATCCACTTGAGTTTACAGTGATCTTAAACAGAATTGCTTTTAACTAGTCAAGTTCTTTCACATGGTGTTGAGTGCAGACCATTACACTGAAAAGAGATTCATCTTTTAAATGTTTTTTTTATATTTTGATCACCACCAAAAAAAAATCTACAGTGTAGATTTATGAATAAAATTTTTAAAAGAGCCAATAACAGAGAAAAAGGTAAGAAATAAAAATAAACAAACTGTTATGATCTATAGATAAGGCACAAACATTTTAAAGTACCTTAGCCTCAATGAAACGTCACCAATTTCAAAGAAACTGCTTCTAATTTACAACATTGTAAGCAATACATGATAAAGCACATGGAAAAATAACTAGTTAAAGGAAGATGTTGGAATGATATGAATGGGTTTTAGTCTGTATGTAAGCTCTCAGTCAGTAGGATGCCATGGCTCTTCATTTCTTATTTACATGAAGTGGAGCATCTCCTTCCAGATTATGAAAGTTAAAATAGGGGTGATTTTTAATGAAAACTAAATCCAGCAAAGGGACTACAAACTTTTTGATGGGGAAAGAAGTTTATTATGATCTATTTTAGCAGACAGAGAGAGAGAGAGAGAGAGAGAGAGAGAGAGAGAGAGAGAGAGAGAGAGAGTATACAACTCAGGGCATGTTTTAAAATCGCAGCACAGCATTTAGAAATATTATTATATAGCACATGAGAAACAACAATTAACTGGTTAACTGCACAATAACCTTAAGACCAGCTACATGTGCAAAGTATTTATAAAAACTTAACTGTGCCTGCAATGTGGCATGGCAGCAGGCACAACTGTGTAGTAGATCACACATTAGATCCCAGCATGCCTTTACTTGCATATGCAGAAGGGACTTAAATGCCCTGTGCCTAGATTGCAATGTATTGCTGTTTCTCCAGCACTTTTGCTGGCAATTGCACTACAGATTGTAATTAAGGTAGCATAAAGTTAAATTTAGCATAAAGTCAAATTTAGTTTAAAAAAGAATCTGAATCAAATTGGGAGACCAAGTAAAAGCTCCAAATCAATTCAAAGCATCCAAATCAATTTGGAAAAGCTTTGGAAAAGATTCAGCCGATTCGGAGATTCATCCATAAATTAAACAGGCAGGTGACAGCTGCCTCCAGCTGGTTAAGTCTGTTGGGGTTGGGGGAGGAAGGAGGGAAGGGGCACTGGGGAAGGAGGGATTGGGGCTGGGACAAGCTGTCCAGCAGGGGCAGGGGTGGTACGTTACTCGGGGAGGGGGGCAGGAGGATGCAGGATGCAGGCATGGAAGCACTAGGAGTGGGGGCTCTGCCCAGCTGCCGTCAGCCTAGCCAGGGCAGGTGGGGCAGGAGGGATACAGGCACAGCTCACTCCAGGCAGAAGGAGGCAAATGGCAGCAGGGCATAGCCCCTCCTCCCAGCACTGCCGCGTCCACATTCCATGGCCCCACATCCCAAGCAGTGGCAGGGCAGAACCCCCGCTCCCAGTGCTGATGCAGGTGCAGCAGCGCTGGGAATGGGGGCTATGCCTTACTGCTGTCCAGAGCGCGCCACACCTACATCACGCCACCC
>NW_005842253.1:561979-570932 GCF_000455745.1 Alligator sinensis
TCCCTGTGGCTCCACCCCGCAGGGGCAGAGGCAGAGGCAGTAACAGCTGGAGGAGCTGCAGGAGAAGCCCCCATGGCCTGATGCCATCCCCCACCCAGTCCAGCCTCCCGTGGGTTAAAAAAAAAGCAAAAAGCCCTGCACTCACCAGGTCTTGTAGCAGGGATTGGGTCCTCTGAGGGCTCATGGTAGAGCCCCCTCACACAGCGCAGGGCAGTCGGGATCACTTGGCACCCACGCGGTAGCTGCCCCAAGGCAATCACCACTCCTACAACTGGTGAGTGTGGGGCTTTTTTTGTTTTGTTTTGTTTTGTTTTGTTTTGAAGTGCTGGGACTAAGCTGGGGCTAGACAGGAGCTGGGGCCAGGCAGGGCAGCCATGGGGGCTTCTCCCATGACTCCCCCTGCCTGGAGAGAGACAAGTACAGGTGGAGGCACCACAAGAGAACCTACAGCAGCCGCCCATCTGTGCCTGCCTCTCCCTGGCCAAGCTGAATCACCAAATCTCTCTGAATCAGTGCCAAATCTTCAGAAGCTGATTCAGCCAAATCATTTCAGGACAGCGATATGAATCTCCATGTTGAATCACTGTCCTCCAAATTGGCCGAATCTGAATCGAAAACTTCCCTGTGCACACAGGCCTAGTCTGCTGTTCTTTATATAACCAATGTCATTTATCTTACCTAAAAAAAGTATCCATAGATTTAGTGTTGCTGTTTCATTATTTCATTTGCCATATATTTAATACACAGACAGGCTAACCATATGGAAATCCCAGTAATCTAGGACGCTATGTCCCTTTACCCACTCACAAGTTGGCTGGGACAGGGCTGCATGCTGGGCAGGCAGCCTGCCTGCCTGAAAGGTGCTCCATGCCACTCCAACTCCTGGCCAGAGTACACCCATTGCCCCTGAGTTTCCGGGACACACATTATAATTCCCAACAGCTGATCAAGACTGGCCTTTGAAATCTGGGACTGTTCCAGATAGTCTATGCATACGGTGACATATGGTCACCCTACGCACAGACTAAATTAGAAATTAAACAGGAAGCATAATGTTGCATTAATATTATTTAAGCAAAGTAATAAAGTTAATGCACCACGTCAAATATGCAGCATATAGAAATTTACCCTACATTTGAAAAGCATCCTATTAAATACAGTTTACAGGTTCTTTTATGGCTTTTGTTTAAATTAAATATAATCAATGGTATTAAAATAATGTCTGCTGAATCATAAGAAAACTTTTGTGACAGAAAAATAAATTGTAATATCAACTTATGTTCAGTTCCCTGCTTTCCATTATACCAATACTGTGCAACTAAACAGAATGAATGCATTCAAGTACAGAAGGTATGGCACTAAAATCAGTTCTACAACTGAACAAGTCAGTCATCCTGGGAAAGCTGTCAGGTGGCATTATCTACCTCTTTAAAGAATTCATTAAGACAAAGTGCCTATTGGATGCTAGTGAGCTAATCGATACAGGGGATTTTATCAGCAACAGACTAATACTGTCATTTCCAAATGATAAAATTAATTTTGTGGCTTACTTTGACCCCAAACCATCAGCAGCAAATCAAGATCCATTCATTGTTTATCTAAATGCTGAGGGTAATCAGCAAATTCAAGATACAACCAGTATCTTCCAAACTAGGTCCAGCAGTAAGAGGAGAATAAACATGAACAGAGACCATGGGCTCAGCAACACACAAGGAATGTGCCAAGCAGGTTTGAAACACCAGTCTACATGAAACACCATTCTATATGAATTCTTCATATTATTCTCTCTTGATCACAACAGTAGAATCTCAAGACGTTTCAATTTATATCAGAATTACAACTACAAGGGAGGATAATTATCACTGGCTTCTTAGGTGCACTGGGTTAGTGACTTTACTTTCAGGCCCTCTGTTTCCTTATATGTTGACCTCTATGAAGTACTACTAATAAAAAGTGCTATATCACAGGTTGTTATAAGTAAAGGAGCCTCTCCACACAAAATAGCCTTATACAGACTTCAGTCCATTTTATTTACACTACAAATTAGTATTGGATAATAAACTATATAACAAACTTGCATTTAAAACCCCCCCACACAGAACAGGGGTGTTCAAACCCCCAGACCAAGGGCCAGGTCTGGCTCCCTGCACCATGTCATCCAACCTGCAAGGCTCCCTATGGGTCCAAAAAATTAACAGCAGGGGAATGGTGACACTGCTCCCCTGCTGCCAAATTTCTGGATCTGTGCAGAGCACCATGGGCCAGAGAGCATGGCCCTGCACTCCGTGTAAGACAGCATGATGTGGTGGATTGGAGAGGGGGGAGGGGGTGTTCAGTGGAGCAGTCACAGTCCCCTTTGATCATTGGTCCACCCAAAATTTAAAACCAATTTCCTGGCAATGGCAGCAGCATTTCTATTCAGGTAGAAGTGAGGGAGTCACTTGACTTGATAGCTCATTATAAAATACCTGATTCCTTCTAAACTCTTCATTCCCCAAGTGTTAACAACCCTCTCCCCCTTTTTTAAAGGTCTTGATGTTCCACAATTTAAGCTATCCTTTCTTCTGCAATTCTGCTATTAGCTGCTCCTCTTAATGTAGTTCCTAATTCATAGCCTTGCAGACTGCTTTTAACTCTAGCTAAAAACATTAATTCAGGTGTGAAAACATTAACTCACGTGAACATCAACTCAGGCGTGGAAATAATTTTCATAGAAGCCCTAAATGCTTTGCCAAGATTATTGAGAAGGCTAGCTTGTGCTTTATCAGTTTGAAAGAGATATAGTTAATTCTAGCGATGACATGACTAAAGAAACAAAATCTATTGATTATTTTTGCCTAGTTTCTTGTGTTTTCATACATAATATATGATGTAGTAAATTAATGCATATTCCAATAAAGTTATATTTATTTTTTTCTTCAATCTTTAACTGAATAATATATCCTTAGGCCCCTAGTATATTAGTAAATCTTCAAAGTTCTTCTTAACCTGGAGAAAAATATATGTTGTTTTATATGTGATGATCCACCACATCATCACATATAACACAACATAATCCTAGATCTGACCATGGCAGCACAGAACCCAATTTGTGGGAGCTAGCCAAGCCTGTGCAGGAGCTGAACCAGGTATGCACTGTGGACAGAGGCAGTGCTGGGCCCAATCCAGCTGGAGACCAGTCCTATGCCACTCACCCAGCCTACAGGACCAAAAGGTGAAGCGCCACTGTAATAAGACAGTGTTTTCTCAGAGAAAGAGAGAAAAGGTGACTAATTCAAAGTAAAACTTCAAGCCAAAGAAGAACTTTGTAATAGGCAGATTCAGAATTGAATTCCAGATATTTTTTTACATGAGTTTGTCTTTAAAAAAGCTTTTATGTAAAAATAAGTTTGAACACCTACTTTATGTTTAAATAAGAAATGTTAGGGTATGCTTTAGACATGGCTGCACTGGGAACCAGAATCTATGAAGCATCCTTCAATCCATCCTTCAAGCTTCAATGATCTGGAAGAGGTGGAAGAGGAAGTCAAGCCTTTTAGACTCCTCATTTTCTGGGTCAATGATAGACAACAGCATGAGGCTGTACTACAGGGGTCGGCAACCCCCGGCATGTGTGCCATTAGTGGCAGGCAGAGATTTTTTCCCAGCACGCCGGGAGGCACGCAAAGAAATCGGGGTTTTTTGGGGGGGGTTTTTGTTTGGTTTTTTTTTTAAAGTTGCTGCTCTGAGCTCTCCTGTGCAGCCACAAGTCCCAGCACCACGGCAGGAACTGGGGCGGAGTCAGAAAAACACAGGCAGGGAGGCCATCTGTGCTCTACTGCCCCCGCCCCTTGCTCCCAGGCTGCACCTTCCAGCCCGGCAGGCCCCTGGAGGGAGCTGCCCAGGCAGACAGACGCCCTGTCCCTCCCGGGGCAGCACCGAGGTGCCAAGTGCTGGGGCTGGGCGGTCAGGACAGGGTCTGGGTGGCGTGGGGGGAGGCGCCGCAGGCAAGCCAGCCCGGTCGGGCTCTTAGCAAGGCAGGGGCTGGGCAGGAAGTGGGGGCTGCCCTGGGGCTCTGCGGGCTCGAGTTGCTGTAGGTGAGCAGGCGGGGGTGCTCAGCGGCACCCGTGGTGGGGCCTGGGCAGCCCGCACAGCTCCTCAGGGATGGGCTGCAGCCACCCTACACACATGGGGATGCTGCCTGGCTGGGGCAGGATGCTGGGCTCGGGCAGGGGGTTCCCTCTCTGGGATTGGCCTCCCCGCATGCTGGGCACAGTGCAGGCAGGGCAAAGCCGTCCCCAGTGCAGGGGCCAGACTGCGGGAGCCCCCTGGAGCCTGGGAACAGCCACCTTGGCTGCCTCAGCCTGCCCTGGTCCCAGTCTTGCCCACCCGCAGCTCCCCTCAAGGGGCCAGGGCTGGGGCAGGCACTGCATAGAGCCTCTGTGCTGCAGGCTCCTGGCTGGCTCGGCCCTGAGCACCAGCTGCGGTGGCTGCTCCCAGAGCCCGGGGAACAGTCTGTGGTTGCAGCTCCCGCTCCCACTGTACCTGGCACATACAGAGACCAAGCAGGGAGCGCCCTGGGCCTAGTGTCCTGCCCTAGCCAGGCAGCATCCCTTTGTGGGCAGGGTGGCTACACCCCATCCCCGCAGAGCTACGCAGGCTGGCTGGGCCCCAAGTAGCAGAGCCCTGGGGCAGCCCTGCTTCCTGCCTGACAGCAGCTCTCTATTTACTGTAAAAAAATTACAAAAAAAAAAAAGCAACATTAATGATTATTGGTAGTATTAAATATGCAGTGCATCCTGCCATGTACCCCCTCCACCCCTGTTTTGTTTATGTGGTGTGCTGGCACTCCAGCACCTTACAAGGTAGACATTGTGGTTTTTTTAGCACTCCAGGCAAAAAACATTGCCGACCCCTGCTGTACCGATTCATTTATGGATACAGTAAGATATTTTGTTAACAGAGGGATACACTGAGTTGTTTGTTTTTTAACTAAGCTTGATGAATTGGCTGTTTTCCTCCATAGCTTGGAGATCACTCTTAATCAAACACAAAAATCTTCTAATAAACTCAGCGTTATAATAGACCTAATTTATGATCTATAGCAACAGTGTCATTTTTACATATGGTCTATTCTAGATCAGTTTTGGCATGACGATACTGATCTTATCAATTTGGATAGCTGTATGAAATAAACAACTACAACTTAAGCTTGCAAAGCAAAACAGAAGTCATATACCTGAAAAGAAATGTATTGAACTAAGAGTAAAAAGTTACTAAAATGTCGCTTGATTCATTGAGGCAAGGATTTTTGCGGGTGATATATCTTAGGACCAACTAGATAGTTGGAATAGACGTAGAAAGCATTTTTCTCTATTCATTGGCGTATCTGTCTGCTTTATTGTAGTTGCACTCTACTTATCTAGCAATTAAACACCATTTTCATCTTATTGATTCAGGATTCAAATTAGCCATTTCAGACAGGTTCCATGCACCTGCACTGTAGCTGGCAATGCACCTCTGCCTCACCCCACAGTGCCATGGAGGTCACCATTTGCTTCCACGGACCAGTTGGGTCCCCGGGTAGCAGGCACAGGTATGGGAGTTGGTGATGACAGAGCCATTATGGGTCCCGTTCCAGCTCTCTGGAGACTTCTGCACAGCTGTCCCTATACTGCCTGGCCTGGGCAGCTGCTTGCAGTGCCCAGTGCAGGGGCACAGCTCAGGACTGGTAGCCACACGGCAGAGGCAATGCCCTACAGCACTTTAAGGCTCAAGGGGTGGGCTGTGGACAGAAGCTGGCTGCAGCTGGGCCTGGGGACAGAAGCCACCTGCAGGCCTCGATGGCATGGGCCTGGCAGCTGCACGGCACTGAGGTGCTAGGGTGCTGGCAGGCTGGAGCAGTTGGCCTGCAGCTTGCCCACGGGAACACAGGGGCCCGCAGTTGCCTCAGGCTCCCTGCTCATGTGCCCTAGGTCTCAAAATGCCTGCAGACTTTTAAAGGCCTGAGACAGAAGCTGCCATAGAGGCAGCTCAGCCCTGGGGCAGAAGAGGCTCCCAGCCCTCCTAGTGGCAGGGCTGACTTGGGAGCAGATTTGCTCCTGGGTCACATCTATATGTGCATTACTGCACAGTAACTAATCACAAGTAAATTTGATACCTGCATTTGCAGGTACAAAATTTGCTCTCGATTAGGGGTTTTTACTGTGCAGTAAGCATACGCACATGTAGACATGCACGCTTACTGTGCAGTATACTATACTACCGCACAGTTAAGTGTCTCGTGTAGATGCATCAACTGAGTACAAAAGACTGCAGATCTGATATTTATCACATACTAGACTGAGACCTGGAAAATATCCTTCCAGGTCATATTCAAGTCTTTGGAGATCCAAAATAATAGCAAATATAAATTTTAACATTTAAAATAAGCTATTTCTTTAAATGTGTGAGCCATGTTGACTGAACATTATTGAAAGCAGTTACTGAAATTCCTTCCAAGCTAAGGTACAAAAAGGTATTTAAATATTAAAAGTTACATCCTTTAATATAATGAGAAACCCTCAACTAAGAGCAAACTGACTTTGCCTCATTACCTTTTATTAGTTTTCCATTATTCATCAGCATGCGCTGTTATAATGAATAAGCAAGGATTTAAAATTCATAGTAGCCAGAGGCTAATGATCATTTAGCAATATATAATGCTCAATGAACACTACATCTGTATTTGTATTAGTTTGGTATTTTCACAAAGACAGCAAGAATTCGTTCTAAACTCATATTAGTCAACATTATACATTTCTTCCTTGAAATCAGTAGAGCTATAGTGACAAATGACTAAAGGACGTCCAAGTCAGAATCCCACTTTTTACAAAAGATATAACTGAATTCAATAGTCCATCTAGCTAAAATAGATGATCTTTTGAATTAAAATATTTTCCCATTGGAAAATGGGTTTCAGTGAAATTTGCTGTAGGAACATACCCATTTGACAAAATAGTCTGATACTGCCAAGTAGGCAATATCATTTCCAACTCAACTACTGGGCATATGGACACAACTATCATCACCTGCTTCCCATCTGTTTTGTGCAAGGCCCAATCTAATGAACATGATCTGAAATGGCCTACTAGCTCAAACCCTCCTGGTAAGATGAGCAGAATGCTTTGCTCATGATTTCTCCTGGGGTTTAGGAATCAAGCCAGAAGCATGACTGGGAACTTTAGGGTTCTGCACGCAGCAGCTGTGCATGAGACAGTGTCAGGGGCTACACTGCTGGCAGTACAGTAACTGCTGGGCCAGCAGCACAGCTGCTGCTATATTTGTGTGCCCCCTTCCCCTCATTTCCCCAAAAGGCTCCTGGGGCTAGTGCCCCGGCTGCTGCCCCCTTTTGTTACACTACTGCATCAAATGGCTCAGACTCACCAGGAATTGGACACACACACAAACGCACACATACAGAGCTATGCAATATACAAACATGAACCTTTGGTTTATCATATTGTACTAATAAACGCACAACTATTCACAAAATATACTGAGATTCTTTTAAAAAATATTAGAAATATTGAGACATTAGTTCTACTATATCCTTTGACTTGTAAAATAAATCATGTGTTTTACATAATATTCCTGATTTATCACATATAGTCTTAAAGTAGTCAAAATACTTAGTTTCAACTGCTTCCAAAAAGTTGCAGTATTTTCACATTTGGGAGCTAAGAGTCAGAAAGTGGCACTGTCACCTCTTTCTGGGTTCTACATCTCTTTACATTTAAATATGGCTAGAAAATAATGTGAAGAAAAGAAAAATAATTTTGGGATAGGAGATGGTCATTATTGCTCAATGTATTCAAATACTTGTTTCTGGAAGAAAAAAAGTGTAAATGCTTGATATTACCCTCCATCTTCATTAATTAATAGGCAAGGGTAAGAAGTAAAATTCTTCTCAAGTTGTTAAAGGAAAATTATTAAGGATGCAAAGTCAGGGACTCCAAAGTTATGAAATGCCAAAATGATGTTGCCTGCATAATGTCACTTCAGTCTTTTTCATGGACACATAATGATACACACACACACACACACACACACACACACACACACCCCCCCCACTAATACAGCTAACCTCCTCTCTGCTTTCTTTCTGTAATCCCCGTCTCACTTGTCCTATTATCTGTAAACTTCATCAACAAACTGCAAATAGCATCCAACTGCTATTGATTCCTCTCCTGCACAGCCTAGATTTATTTCCAGGGTGGGTCCATCCTGTTTTCCTTATGAGAAAAACTGGCATACCATCATCCAATGTGTGTGTGCACGTGCCTAACATATGTATACACACACTCACACATATTTATATTATATACACGCATACATACATCCACATACACATTAGGGCTGTGCGAAGCTTCAGGTGGAGATTCGATTTGGACGAGATCTGCCCCGATTCAGTGGCTGAATCTCTGAATCTGAATCAAATCAAGGGACCAATTGAAAGGTCTGAATCGATTCAAAGCTCTCCAAATCTTTGGAAAAGATTTGGAGAGCTTTGATGATGCAAACTGTCCCTGCCCTCTGCAGCAGAGAGCTGCAGCCAGACTTGGAGCTGGTAAGCAGGGGCGGGGAGGGGTTCATGGGGGGACCCCTGCCATGGCCCCATTGCCTGCCAGCTCCCCCAGCCCTCCTGACCCCAACTTGCTCCCCCAGCTTGCCCCCCTCCATGGCTGCCCCACCCGCCTGGGCTCCTGGAGCTTTAAAAAAAAAGCCCCGACTCACTGGGTGCTGCCAGCAGGAGGAGTGATCCCCGCTGCCTGCCACTTCCCCATGCTGCATGGGGAGCTCTGCCTGAGCCTCCCCAACCTCCCCTGCTCTCCCAACTCCCCCTCCCCCACAGCTGTCCTGCCTGCTCCAGCTCTGGCTTGTGGCAGAGCCCCCCCCGACGCCAAAGGAAGGGGGGGGGGGCCGGGGGCACCCC
>NW_005842253.1:570942-623847 GCF_000455745.1 Alligator sinensis
CCCCCCCCCCCCCCCGGAATGGTGAGTGCGGGGTTTCATCTACATTTTTCCCAGAGCCTGACGAAGGGACTTTGATCCCGAAAGCTTGCAGAAAAGGACAGTTTTCTTACCATTTTCCAGTTGGTCTAATAAAAGGTATCATTTTGGAACCAAGAGTTGTAGTTTTTTGTGTGTCAGGATTATCAGAGTCATTATTTATGCAGACCACCACTAGAGGGGGATGGATGCTTTGCCAATGGCAAAGTTCCTGTGATAGCAGAGGAACGGTGAAATCAGCAGGTATTTTGGCTCCCCTACTAGGCTCCAAATAGCAATGTATCATGACAGCAAAGACTTTTCCCAAGTTTGAACCTTTTGCCCTAATCCCTACAAACACTTTCTGTCCAAAACCTGTCTCTACACAAGCTTTGCTTGTTCCCCTCGGTCCTGTTCTTCAGACCTCATTGGGCCCAGTCTCTGCAAAGGACACATTTGATTCCAGTCACACTCTCCATGCCAAGCAAGTCCTAGTCTTGCTCCTCCAGATTCTCTTTTCTAGCCTCTTTGCCCAGGCAGTCCCAATTCACTCCCCCATCTCCTTCACTGTCTTCTCCTCACTCCATGTGGCCCTTAGGTGCCTGTCTTCTCCTCCCTCTTTATTTTCCCTCCTGCCTCCCTTGCAATCCAAGCTTTTTACCCAATTTCAGTGCCATTCTTCTTCTAAGCTCTTTGTTCCAGTCTCTTTGCCCAGTCAGTCCATCCAACCTGGTTGTCAGCAGGAGGACCACTGAAAGCACATGAGAAATAAGGTCCCTACAGTCAGTACTGGTACCTAGCCCCTGCCTGTCCTAGAAGAGCTTGACAGAGCCATTTCAGGGCTTTGCCCTCTCTGAGGGCCCAGGATAGAAATTGTCTCTCTGTGGCCATTACCTATTCACAACCTTGGCAAATGCAGGACCTGCATGGAAATGAAAGCTGCTCAAGTTGCTCTGTGGGAGTGCCATTTACATGAAGTCCAGTTAAATGCAGGAGCTGGGGTGGTGGGGATTGCTCATATATGCAGCCTGGTTGCAGAGTAACTGTGAGGGAAGTAGCGTGCTCAGTTGTACTCTTGGGATGACTCAGTGCAGAGACTGGTCGGCACAGAAAGGCCAGGGAGGATGCTCTGTGAGAATGGACTCTAGCAATTTTAATTGTTAAATTAGCAAGTTTATACTAAGCATGTATGAACTATTTGTTTGTTTTTTAACAGCTTGTATCTTGATGAAATTTGGAAGGATTTTTTTTCAATATGAGGGGAAATGTCTGGCAGTCTTACTCAGTGGCACTGCTACCAGACCCTATAATAAATATGCTGAGATTAGTTTGCTCTAAAATGTATAAAATATTTATAGAGTCAAAAATTAGTGAACAGGTAGAAACTATAATATAAAAGAAAGGATGAATTAGTTGCAACAGGCCCAATCTTCAAAATATGAAAAGTTGACATAATACTGCAATAAATTTCATTTGAGGAAATACTCTTTGACTTCTCATGCGAGTCAAGTGAACAGGATTTGGCCCCAGGATTCCTTGCCTCTGCTCCAGGGTACATTCAGATCAAAGGACAGACCTAACTCACTGAAGCGATGACTCAGCAAATTCAGCTGGCTTACTCGCAACTCACTGTGGGTAGTCACAAAATTTCAAGGAGAAGTGGAGACATTGGTTTGGAGGAAAAATGTGCTTCTCTGACACCTCCACTTCAGTGAACTCATTCATAAATATGTATTTAAAAGAAAGCAAAGCTCTTTATTTAGAAAGGATAATGACAAGCTATTTACACTTTCTGTTAGAAATGACATGTCAAGTCAAAGCTGGTTGCTGTAGCATAACAGAAAAGAAAAAGAGTATGTGCACAACAGTTTCTTACTACTATGCACACAGGATACCACAAGTTTCCATGATGTCACAAACAGGGCTGGCTGCAGGCCCAACTATGATAAAAGAACATTTTTTTCCCCCTTTCTCTATTCAGCTAGTCAGGCGGCATTTAAGTCTTTTCCACTTGAACTGAAGTCATTGAACCAAATAAATCTTTACTGAAACTATAGAGAAACATTCACTTAAATGTCCAAGAACATATAAGTTGTGCTAAATTATGTAGTGGGTAGCTATTTCTCTGGCTTTGAAATCTCAGAGCTCTAGTCTAAGATCTGCCTGAAAAAGTTACTAATTTAAACACACAGGCTAGGTACAGGCATTCAAAAAGCCGGAGGCAGAATCGATCTAAATTACCCAGTTTTCTGTAAATGGTGTAGTTTAGATTGGTAGATTGGATTGCCCGGGGAGGGGGGGGTTGGGGGGGGTGGAAAGGGTGCAAATCTTAAACCAGGTTCCACCTTTTTTAAACCAGTCTGTGTTCACCAAACTTCTGTTTTATTATGAGTGGTTTCCAACCACTTAGGATGCAGACAGAAAAGCAGCTCCCCGTTGCCACTCATGGCACTTGGCAGAGGAAGCGCTAGGAGCTGCAATGATCCTCTGGACCCAACAGAAGTTCGCTGTTGGGTCTGGGAGTTGGGGATTTCAGATGCTTGCTGGGAGCCTGCAGCCCCGTCTCCACAGCAATGCCACTCCCCACTCCCAGGCCAGACACTGTTTTCAGAATGGGAGGGGGGGCTAAAGGGAGTGGAGGGAGCTCATTCTTGGGATTCCCCAGCTGGCACTGGAGGATGAGGTGGGTGGATTGAAGCCCACCCCCCCCACCTCAGTGGGGCTCCAATCCACCTACTTCACCTTCCAGTGCCAGCTGAAAAAAACCCAGATCAAAACTCCCTCTGTTCACTTTCCCCTCTCCCATTCTGAAAACGGCTACAGGCTGGGAGCTCTGCAGGCCCAAGTTACAGAATGCACCCTGTTTTGAAGCATATTTATCTGAAGACTCATGTAATGAGGGTTCAGCTGTTTACAGGATCAGGCCCTTTAAAAACAGTCTGCAGCCATGCACTTTTGTTTGGTGACAACTATACACCACTTTCTGGAGGTAGATCAGGCGAAAATTGTCACTACTGTCTGTACCCCTACAGTGCAATGTCTGTACCTGGCCATAAGGCTTGTCAGTGTTAAGCAAAACCTTTCAATGATAGGCTTCCTTTCATAGTTAGCAAATAGGATTAGATCTACAGCAGTTATATAAAAGTAAAATCTTGAAGACTGTTTTTATCTTTTCAGAAAATATAATGTGCATACTATGCTTCACAGTAGAAAAACTGGTTTTAAATACAACTATATTGGCTTGGCCTCTCACTTTTGGGCATTTTTTTTCCTTTTTCTTACTAGTATAAATGAAAGCTCTAATTTCTCTCAAACAAAGCAATATTTTACCTAGTAAATGCATTAGAAAAAGATTCTACTTCGAATATTTGATTTCTTCTATGTAGACTACTACTTCCACTCTGCAGTCAGGGACAGACATTGCATAAACTGGTTTGAGCTCAATCAGTTAAGTCTGATACTACATACAACCAGGTTTATCTCAAACTAGTTTAGGGCATTTTGAAACTGGTTTATGTGCACTGAATGTCTGTTCTGTTACAGGTCTGTCACAGGGAGAGACAAAAGGAGGGACCCAAAAGGATAAGGGGGGAACCCTGAGAGCAGAAGTCAGGGGAAGAACAGAGGGAAAGAAGCAAAATTGAAAGAGAGTACTCACCTGCAGTGAGGCCCGCGGTGAAGCAGGAACACTGGGAGGAACCCGCGCGAGTCATCAGCCGCGCTTTCATACAGCTGCGGCTGGCTGGTGACGTCAGTGGCAATCACCAATCGATGGAAATAAAGAGGACGGTCAGCAAGGAGGGAGGGGGTCAGACGCCGGGAGGAACCCCAGCCGGAGGGGTCAGAAGGAGGCTCAGAGCGGAGCAAGCAGGACTGGAAGCGGAGGTTCCCAACGGTAGCAGAGCTGACACCTCATGCGGCGAGGGAGGAGCCGCCTCCAGCGGTGAAGGCAAAACCGCACTCGGAGCAGAAGCTCCAGTGCGGAGAAGGGAAGGGCTGGAAGGCAGGGACTGGAGAGACCCCCAAGATCAGCAGTCACCACGAAGAAGGGGAGGCACTGACTCACCATCCAAGCCGCTGACCAGGTGGGATGGTGAAAGGCCTCAGGGGGCCCCAAAAGGTATGCCCCCGAGAGAGGAGCATTGCCAGGAAGCCCCAGAGAGAGGAAGGCTTCAGTGAAGAGCTCCTGAGGAGAGGGCAGGAATATTGGGAGCCAGAGTGACAAAGGGAAGGAAGCACAGGGATAACCCTATGGTCTCGCAACCATGGGGGGGAACCTCAGATAGCCCCTAAAGGGGGTAGGGAGGTGCCTAGAGGATATGATTGGGCCTTAGGGGCTGAACGCGAGTACCGAGGGGTACTTCAGGGGTGGTAGGGACACCCGGTTATGTAGAAGGTCTGTTGTAGCATATTTTGTGTTTTCCCACATTTGGAGGGGTTGAGTGAAAGGGGACGCGAAGAGAGAGCCGGTGGTTGGGTAAGCCTCAGAACCAAAGGGGTCATCAGCGAAGGACGTCAGTGGGCCCGAAAGCCAGAGAGACATGAAGACTCCATCGTGCGGGAGTGTGGCCACAGACTCAACAGTGGCCCGCCAGGCTGGGTATAAGGGTAAGGTAGAGGGGAGGTGGAGCCTCGCAGAAGTCCGCCAGAGAAACAGGTCGCCCGGGAGGAATTCTAAGCGGTCCTGAACCCCCCCACTGTATTAAGATTCAAAGTCGTGGCAGGCGAGACAGGGGAGGACTGCATCAGGAGTAAACACCACCGCGAAGGGCCACCTGCGACAGCAAGGCGGACACCAGCATACTTCTGGACCAAAACCGCCCGGGAAAAGATGTTCGAAGCCAGGCGGGTACAAGGTCTAAACCAGTTTCTGATCACTTAAACCAGTTTATATGTAATGTCTGTCCCTAGCCAAGATGTTACAAAAATACTTCCTGTCATTACTATAGATATTCAAATACAGGTATAGTTTAGATTAAGAAAGTCTGCAAAGATGATGAACAACAACAACAAAAAGTATTTCTTCCAGTTCCATGCAACCTGCCCAAGTATCAGGCGGTCTCAGCTGTATTTCCAGGGTTTAATGCATGTCCTTATTTCTCTCCCACTCATGCTTGTAAAGGCTTTGACACTGGAAAAGTTAGACTGTTATACTATTTGTAAAAAAGTATAACAGTCCAATGAATACCCATCACCTCATTTACATACTCATTTGTTCATTTTTCCTGTCAAGCACTAAACTTTTCCCTACCATGCATAACATCCATTTCCCTAAAATTCTCGCGATCTGGCCTACCCTTAAGCTTTTTCACACATCTTCCCCCTCTCACCCCTCCCCTCCCCTTCTTATCTTGTCCCCTAATTTCTCCAAGTTCCCTGAATCATCTTTTCAAAGTGCCTACTTCCCCTTGTTAAATCGCACAGGGATTCTAGGAGTCTAACCCTGTTTACCAGTGTGACCCTTCTGGGGAAAGTCATCCAATTTCAGACCTTGCAACAACTAAGTGAAGGTGCTTAGGTGACCAAACTGAACCACTTCTATTTCTACTTTTACTTCTCTCACTGCTCACATCTCTTTCTTATGCTCCCATTATCTGCTTGCAGACACTTCACTGATGCTCAGTCATGGAGTCATTTTTGTTCCCTGCACAATCTTTCTTGTTGCTTGGGTCCCTTCTCCCCACTTCCCTTTTCCTTGGGTTTATTCATTCTTGGACATTTCTCTACCACTGGTGGCTCCTGTTCCCTCTTCTCCTCTCCTTGTGAAAAAACAAACATCTCTGCTTACTGCTCATATTTCCTGATTCTCGTGGAGACCTATAATTCTTTCTTTGCAATAAGGAGATGGAACATCTGCTAAAGCAATTGGAAATAAGATATGACCGAGCAACTCTCTCCAGGCTGACAAGAAGTGTTCTGACTGATCAAAAGTGCCCCTCAAAACAGGATTTGTGAGCTATAGGTTTATAGCCATTTGCTTTTTGTGATATTGCTGTAATATACTGCCTTAAAAACTAGCATTTTATTACATAAATTCTGCTTTTTCTAAGCCACATAGCATTGTCATTAACCTGAACTGATGGTGTTTTCATTGCATCTGTAATCCTGCACAACTTAATGAGACATTTAATACAATGTTCCATCAGAAGTAATATTAAACACACCCAGTGTATTTACAAAGCAAATAACAGTGAGAATCCAAGGTTTAACTCAGGAAGGTATTTCTGGGTTCAAGGTGGATCAGCTCATTCATTTAAGCTCCTAATAGCAGAGACCCAAGTTGCTTATTGAAAAAAATATACACCACAGTATATGCTTATGAAACTTTATTAAAAATTATAAATATGAAAGAATAAAACCAAACAGAGGTCATCACTAAGGCATAATTATTATGAACTCTCATCGTCAGCAATCCCTCATGATCGAGATTGATTCCTCCCGCAGATCAAGTAAAGGGTTGTAGATGAGTCCATTGATGGCTAAGAAGGCCAATCCTAGAGCCACAGACTCTCTGGCAAACACCACAGGTGATGGTTAAAGGGAAGATCGGACCATGGATTTCTCAGTCTTGTTTCCTTTTCTTCTGTTTCTGTTGTTTTTCTGCCTTTAGGGCAAGACAGTTTCCTCAACGTAAGATGTACCTTCTCTCACAAGGTGTTGCCATGCAACCCTCTCCCATTCTAGTTTTCCCCAATTTGGGGTGTCAATGCCACATTTCTTAATGTTTGCCTTGAGGGTGTCCTTGAAGTGTTTCCTCTGGTGCCCACATGTCCTTTGTACTTGGCTGAGTTGGGAGTATAACAGGTACACAGTATACATGCACACAGTGCCCTGGTCCACCGCAGCTGATGTTGAGTAATCAATGCTTCCATACTGGTGGTGTTGGTGTCAGTGAGGACACTGATATTTGTGCAATGATCCTCCCACTGATATTTGTGCAACCACTTTCCAGAGGTAGTGCCAGTTATGGTGTTCCAGGCTTTTCAGGTGGCCTGTTTAGGTCACTCAACCTTCATAATCATAGAGAAGAGTTGGGATTACTGCAGCCTTATATAGTAGGAGCTTTGTTTGAGTCCTGATGTCATGATCATTGAACTCTTATCACAGCAGTTAAAGCATTAACAAAATATCTATTAGACTAGGCTCACACTTATGTCATTTTAAAAGTTATCCACAATATTGATTTAAACTATCACTGTAATTATTAAAGCCAACCAATAGCATCTAAAACAAGACATACAAGGAGGCAGCTTATTACTTTTCTAGTAGGCACAGATAACTGTTACTCACAGCAGTGGTGCAATCTTCAACTGGGTAAACATTTTAGTACAAAGGCCAAAATTGTTGCTTTCATCCCAGGAGCTCATGGTAATAATAAGTCAATCTATTTCTCTTTCTTGCCCCCTCCCAAACACAAACACTAAGCAAAACATAAAAGTTTGGAAGATATTTTACTAAAAGAACATGTAATAGTTTGGGTTTTTTTACTGAACAATTTTCTTCTCTATAGAGAACTTGCAAAAAAGTAAGAACAGATACAGCAATAGTATAATGCCTTTACATTCAGACACTAAAACTTAGTTTTACAAAATTGCCTTAGGTGCTTTTCCATTACTTCTTTATCATGATCTTTTACCCACAAGCATCCCACTACTTGCACTAGGCCTGAGGAGGCCAATCTTTTTGGCAGATGTGTACACATTAGCCCCCACACTCTTCCCAAGTACTACTCTGATCCCCTTTCCCTGCCTGGTCTGCTATGCTGCTTTCACTTTCTAGACCTGTGCTCCCTATCCAATTCGCTTCTTTGCTTTCTGGTCCCTATTCTGTCTGCCACTGGACTGATGGTCCCCTCCCCGATCTCCCATCTGCCACAAACAGAAACTGCCTGTGACTCAGGTTGGCCATCCCTGCACTAAAGTAAGTAATCAAAGAACTTGTCATCACCAAGACATCGCCTGGTTAAAAAAAAGAAAAGGCAAAATACTTAAGTTCAAATTGCAGCTTTTGTCATCTTCAGACTTGCATGGTACAAAGAACTACACTACACTCATGGACCAAGTCATGTCTTTGTGCACTTAGCACTCACCAGCAGAGTGCTTTCATATACCCAAGTACTGGGATCACGCATGGAAAAATTCTGCCTGCTCCCATCTTACAGTACCTCCTTTTAAAGCAGGAGGGAAAACAAGGTTTGCAGTTCACTGCAATATACAGGTGACACTGTTCATTCAGATGAGTGATCACAATGGCTAGAGGTTAGTAGAAAAATATTTAATGCGTGTCTGCAAATAACTCATGACTTTAATTGCAGATGAAGATATACCTCAAAAATGAGACGGAAAAAAAAAGCTTGGAGGCAATACTTTAGAAAAGTTACACCACTACCCAAGTCTAGGAAAGAGGATCAAACTGTACCACAGATAATTTTGCATGTAAATGCATCCAAAGACAACACAATAAACTCCAGAGCTGTTTGAGCTACAGTCAATTGCTCCCAGGTGCAGAGTCTACACATGCACCCAAGACAGCAGCAATCTGAGGCAGGGCACAGCAAGCCCCCAGCTGCCTGTGCTAACCAACTGCAATGTACACCTACGGTTAATATCTACATATGTTTGGGCATTTTAGCATCGTAAAGTATTCTTTGGTGAGATACTACTGTCCCCAACAGTACTATCTTATGGTGGAATTAATTAGTTTACTACTCCCTAATACCAGCACAAGTGTAGAGTATGATGCTTTAATGCAGAGCTAATTAATCTACTCCACAGTAAAGTGCACATGTAGATGCACCCAGTATGAACAAACTTTTAACAAGCCTTTAATACATGCCTAAAATAATCAAAATTGCCCATCCATGCACTCTGCTTACACATGTATCCATTGTACTTTTCAGAATAAATCTACAAACATGATCTGTTTAGGTGATGAGTTATCTGAATATGTTAGTTCTAGTCCACATCTTAGTAAAAGTTCACACTATTGAAGATGTGATGCAAGTTAAGAAGTCAGGGCCTGTGCTCCAACTCAGAGCAAAAAGCTGGGTAACACTGTGACATCAATTCTAATTTAAAATAAAACAATTCAATTTGGGGTTTTGTTCCAAATACATTTTTTCTTTATCCAAATCCAAGACTATTTCAAATTTAAGACAAGCCCCCCACCCCCTGAATAATTAGAGTCTATAAATGGAAAATGTATATATTATTATAATGTTTCAAGTACACAGTCTAGTTATTGGAGGGTTGTCTTAAACACAACCCCACAACAGCTGCATCAGTGCAACCAGAAGCAGGAGGACAGGTAGCAAGGAAGTCAAATGGTGGAATTCCTGCCCCTTGACTTTCACCACCACCATTTCCCACCACTATGGTACCTCCCCCCTCTCCCCCCCACAAAATGTCTATGCCTTCTGGTACCTGCCCCCTCCCATGGTACATGCACACCCTAGCACCTACATTTCTACCTTCCCCCACTCCGTCACCTATTTCCCCAGCTGCCATTGTCTTGGCTCTGGCTCTAGCTCTAGCTGGTCCCATTTAAGCCTGGGGAACAGACCACATGGTCACTCACAGTTGCAGGAGCCCTGGCCCTAGCCCCGGGTTGGGGCCAGAGCTGCCACTGTCACTGCTGCTTGGACAGGCAGAGGCCAGGCAGGGGCTAGAGAGACTACAGGCTACATGGCCCAGGCTGGAGCTTGAGGGTAGGGATGGAAGTGGGGAAAGCGAGTGTTAACCCCAAGTAGGGGACAGAGTTGGACCTGCAGCAGCTGCCTGTCCCTCATACTTCAAGTCATACTTGAATTCAAAGCCTCCATCTCTCCTACCTTCCCATGTTGAATAGGGAAAAACATTTAAATCTTTGATTTGAGTAAATACAATATGCATAGTAGTGTATGAGCTGTGATTCACAATCCAAAAAGACTAAAAGAGAAGTTTTGGTAACCAGAATCAGGAGAATTCATACAACTTTACCAGAAAGGTTATTTTAGTGTTAAAAGCAAAATATAATCAGTTAATGGAACAAAGACTGATATTGATCTTAACTTTACCAGGATACCCATCATAACCACAACCTTTAAAGGAACTCTCTCTTAAGTAGAAAGCAGCAAAAATATAGCTAAAGCAACCACAAAGGAAACAACTTGTTAATTACTTATGAAGTCATATTATACATTAACTTCAAAATACAGAAGAAAGTTTTTTCTCTTCTACTTGAATAAAGAGCTAGTCACTTTACTATCTAATTACTGGCTATCGCAAACAAGTTTTTCATTTAAGTCAGTGCTTCAGACTATACAGGCCAGACAAACAGCAAATCAAATATCAGATGAAATTCCCAAAGAAGTATGGTATCCAAAACAAAACCTTGACTTATTTTACTGTGGCATGCAAAACATTTTCAATCAAGTCTGGCAAGGTTTCAGACTATTTAACACATTTCATTATCTTCTTAATGTATATCATTTCCTTACAATAACCATAAAACAGAAGTAATTGTATGAACTATGCTATAATCAATCCACCACCCCAAAGTCATTGATGGAGAAATGTTTGCCTGTATATTTCCTCATCTACACTGCAATCGACTGCAAAGAGGTTGTAGAAATGGAAACTTGCCCATTACAACAGCAATAGTCTCCACACACACACAAAATTCCAGTTTCCCATTGCTATTAATAGTTGTTTAATTATCTCCCTAATCTTGGTGGCTTCCTTTACTAAAAAGAAGGGTGGGGGAAAAAGGGAAGGGAACACAGCATTGTAGAGATAATTGGATCTATTTTGGTAGTTCTAAGACCTACAAAGAAAATAAATCAGGGCATGCTTAAAATAGTAAGTAAAGAACAGCTACAGAACTGTGTGCCTTCCAATTTTAAACTTAGCAGGGAAACTCTACAAAGCTACTTTCAATACTCTGTTTTCTCTTCACCATCAATCTGCAGACTTAGTACAAAAACATCTCTATATACAAACAGAGCTGTGATAGGTCAACTCCATTCTTGGCTTGTTTATTAGGCTATTCAACAACATAAAAGCTAGCTTACAAACCGCAGCCTGTCATTTCCCCGCCTTTAAGGAGGGACAAAGGGTAAGATACAGTCATCAAAAAAAGCTGCACTTCTTTTTTTTCCCCCCTCTCAGCTCAGTTATAAGCCTCCATCTGCTCCCCTGCAAAAAATTATCTTTGGTAAGAGAAGCCCTAGAGTTTGCAAATCCAAATCTTCTTGTGGAATCCCCACGGCCTATCATTATTTGTGTCCAGAACAGAAGATGTCACTATTGCTTCTCTTGCACGGAAGAGTAATAAATAAGGTACCAGGGCAGATTTCCAACAGGGTGAACTTTGTTGTTCGTGGGGTTGTCTTTTTTTTTATTCTGTTATTTTTAAAAGGTCCTGGTGTTTTAACTGGAGAAGAATATTAACCAAATGGAGGACTTTTCCAAAAGCCCTGGACAACAAGATGCAGCCACCAATCAAGTGATTCCAGAACAAAAGCTCAGAATTCCAGGACAGAGCATCATACTTCCAGCTGACTGTTCCAATAGCCATGACCACCTCTAAAATCTGATGTTAACTAACAGCATATTCAGGAGGATATACTGTTTTGAAATCCCCTTTAAAGCTGAGGTAGTAATGTAAAGGATCCTCCATATCTTCATCAGCTGGACTAAAGTACATGGATGTTGGTGTTCCTTGATTGTACTAAGTGTAAATTCATATTAAAAGTTCAGCTCTCAGTTTTCAGTTCCAACAGTAGCTCCCAATCTCCCTCATTAGCAGATTCCCCCAAGAGTCACAGTTGTAATTGTCTGCAGTTTCAGGGAATAAGAGGGGAAGGCTGGTTTCTCAAGAGAGCTGGGGCACTGATGTCAAGAAATCACTTGTTGCTCAGTATTAACTGACTGTATTCATTCTAAGAAAGCATGTCTCACTGTAAATAGTGCAACAACTTTTAACACAAGGCAAGATACACAAAAGTTAATTTTGCAACCTTCATGGCTTCAGAGGACTGGAAATAAGTTGGACATGTAGTTGTATTCATTGTTATCTAAAAATCATCACTTCCCCTCATCTTTCTGTATCAACCACATGCCACCAAGAGAATTTCAAAATCTCTGAGAAACTACTCAAGCTAGTTGAGGGTCCAACTGTCGACTGAAACACTACTAACCTTCTCTCACTGCCTGAGTTAAACTCAGAAATGAGGCTCTGCTTCCGATGTCATAATGAGTGCTTGAGATGTGGGGACCATCCTCACACCACCCATTCAATGCTTCCTGAATCCTTTGGTTTAGAGAATGAAAACAGACTGCTTACAGATATTAAAAAGCCCCCCAAAATGGCGCTTTACTTTAAACTTGGTGAGATCCTGTGCCAGGCCCAGCACATGCCTAGAAGAGGCAGAGTATTAGTTGGACCAGGCTCAGCCCATATCTGTATAGATCAGGTGCTTTAGTGGGGCTTTTATCTGATAGCTGATTGAATCGCTATTAGATAAAGCCCCAGTGAAGCACCTGATTGATACAGATGTTGCAGAACCAGGCTCAACAAACATACTGCTTCTTCTGGTAAGGCATCTTTTTTCCCCCCTTTTTTGACTGCAAGCAGCCATAAGGCATTTGAGTGATGCAACTGCAGAACTTCCCAAAAACGAAAAGGATTTATGATTAAAGGGTCATAAAAGCCATGTGCCTTCTTGCTTGATAATTTTTTAGTGTCCGTTGTTTTTTCTCTAGGGGGTTTACTTTTAAAAACTCTGCAGGTTAGCTTGGTACCAGTCTTTAGAGAAGTCTCCATCATGTCCTTGAAAAAGTATTCCATGCATCAAAAACGATGGAGGTGGGCTTTTCTCTTGGCCATAAGGGACAGGACCAGGAGTAATGTCCTTACGCTGCAATGCTGGGTCAAGCATTGTAACGGGCTACCTAGGGAAGTCACAGAATCTCCATCCTTGTAAAATTTTCACAAGCCGGTTTGGCAGACCCTTGGCTGGGATGGTTGGTTGCATCAGGGATGATTCTGCTTTAGGCAGGAAGTCAGACTATCTGACCTTGTGAGGTCCCTTCCAGCCTACTTTCCTATGATCCTATCACAGCCTCTGAAGTAACACAAATCAATCTGGCACCCCAGCATTTTGTGTTTGTCTTGAAGGAAAGACAATGCAACCAAGATATCATCTTCCCTGAACACCTTTTACTGCATTCACAGTACATAAAGTCACACAGTATACTTCTTTCTCCCTACAAAAAAAAAAAGAAAGACAAGGCCAGAGTACCAAGGAAAATAGATGCTCAGAAGACAAAAGGGTTAATGCTAAACACTGTGCTAGAGTACCAGAGCACTGGGGCAGATTTTGAGTGCTAGTGGCAAAGCTCAAAGCAGGCAGAAGACCTTTAGCATTAATGGATCTAAAATCAGATATTTTTCACTGTGAAGAGTGCACGTGCAGGAGAGTGCAGGTACCAAAGTACCCACATGGAGTGGAGCACTACCTGGTAAAGAATGCTAACACAAAGAGAAAATTGTTGACTGGGGACAGAAGTTACAAATAAACAGGTTTAAACCTGTAACTGATTTAAACTTGTAACAGAACATAAGTTCAGGGCACATACACTAGTTTCAAAATGGTTGAAACCAGTTTGAGATAAACCTAGCTGAATGTAGTATCAGACTTAACTGATTTGGCCCAAACTGGTTTATGCAATGTCTGTGCCAGACCCCTTCCTGGTTTAAGATAAACCAGAGTCCCACAGGATCCCTGCATGTTCTGCAGCCCTGGGTTGGGCTGTGTTCTCTACTTGTGCTTGTGATTTGTACTCCTGGGAAACCATGACAGGGGCTGCTGCCCCCATCACGGTCCCTGGACCCTCGCCGTTCCAGCGGCAGGGGCATGGTCAGAGGCCAGCTGGCATGGCCCCCTTAGGTGAGAGGCAGGGAGTGGGGTTATTTCCCCCACTGCTCCGGTGTCTCATGGAGGGGGCAGGGAGGGAGCTTTTCCACCACTCATCCTGCACAGGGAGTGATAGGCAGTAGCGGCCGGGGCTGCCAGACTCCAGCTGTGGCTCTTCAGAGGCAGAGGGGGGAATAATGCCCTTCCCTGTCCTCTCTGCCTCAAGGGGGGCATACTGGCTACTGTCTGGCCCTGCCCCTGCCACTGCAACAGTGAGGGGGGAGCACCAGGAAAACTCTGGCTTGAGTCTATGCTGGTGGGACAGGGAGGCGGGAATTAAACCCCTTCCCAGGCCAGTTCACTTGAGGCTATTGCTGGAGCTGGCCATACCCCTGCTGCGGGAGCAGCGAGTAGAGAAATGCTGCAGTAGCAACGGGGGAAGGGGACAACAGGCAGACCTGGGCTCGGGTCTGTGCGGGTGGGACAGGGAAGGGGGAAATTAAACAGAGATTTTTGCTGATCATAGTGCAAAAAATGCTGGTTGGAACATTTTAAGACAGCCTTTAATTTCGGACAATAATAAGCAATAGCCAGGAGTGTTACTCCTGCACCTGAACAGACAAAAGCCTAAGCACAAGGGGTTGGCAACGTTTTCTGACAGGGGGCCATTGGCAGATGGACAATAGGACCCAGCCACCACCTCTACTTCTCCCTACTGCTTACCTGTAGTGCAGTGCAGTGTGGCAAAAGCCCCCTCTCTGGCAGATCCCCTGCTACCCAGCTCTGGCACAACATAGGCAGAGGTCCCCTTCTGCTGTAGTCCTTGCCACATGACTGAAGTGTAGCCACACCAACTCCTCCCTGCCTTGACCCCCTCCCCCGCACTGGGGAACCTAAGGCTATAGTATAGCACAGGGAGAGCCATAGCTTCATTAAAAAACTAAAGGTCAGTGAGACGCAAGAAGAGGAATGTAACTTCAGAGAAAAATAATTCAGCTGTGCCATCTCCCATGATTTCATAGAAAGTCTTATAATTCACATTTTTCTTGATGCCTTATCTCCTGAAGCCTAATAACTTCATAAGAATTTCAACTTTCATTAAAGAAATATAAAACTTTCTCCCCCTTATATTTGCAGAATAAGCTTGAAATTATAAGCAACCTTCAGGTTAATAAATACTTGAATTATTATGTTATTTGTGGTACCTAACTACAGATTTTTGAGTGATAATACTGCAACTTGTTTAAACAGCATGTCTCCATCAACATTTGGACATGAATATCAGCTATTAAAATACCTCTGAAAAATCCATGCAAGGAAAACCAACACACTGTAACATAACCAAGGAACTGAATATGGAAGCTGATGAGTTTCTTTTGATATTAATATGTACCAGTCATCAAAATCTGATCTTTCTTCCAGACTGCTTTTTCTAAAATTTTATCTCATAAAGCTAAATCACAATCCTGTATTTTTATAATGTATTTGTGTATTAAAAGAAGACTGAATACAAAATTAATATTATAGATTTAGCTATAGAGATTAGTGTGCAGAGAGGAAGCATGATAGTGGGTGTGTCTACACATGTACTTTAATGCACAGTAGCCTAATTCTACTGAGCTTTAAAGCATCAAGTCAAAAACAGTGCTAATATGCTAATGTGCAGTAGAATTGGTCTACTGCGCATTAAGTGTCACTAAAAAGGCATTTGCTTTTCTTAATACGCATTAGGGCAACCTGTGTAGTACCTCATTTTAGAGGTACTAAACTTTATGTGCAATAACAAAAGTACATTAATGAAGACATAGATATGCCCAGTTAGAAGGAAGAATCTTATTACACACAATTTGGAAGAGATGGAAAATCTTGTTGTGACATTGGCTAGGGACAGACAAAGTCTAACCTGGCTAGGCTAAATCAGTTTTGTAACCAGACAGTGGCAGTGGCTCAGGCTAGAAGCTGATGGGTACTAGAGCAGCCCTCCCTTTCCTTGCACAGCCCTGAGCTGAGGGGTGAGGCAGGATGCTGTGATTAGGGAGGGGTCTGTCCCCACCCTAAACAGCCCAGCAGGGAATGTTATCACCGCCAACTCAGTGTTTATCACCCCATTAAGAAAACAGAGGGACATTACCAGCTATCTGTTGATTCTGCTTTTGTCCTGTGTGCCACAGCTCCGAGGAAGCCAGCACATGGTCTGCTAACTAATGGTGAGAGGTGTCTGTGAGGAATGGGGGAACACCAGCTTAGCAGAGACTGTGTGTATGGGGCTGGGGGGAGGGAAGGGGGGAAGCAGAAGCAGAAGACAGATAGATGCTTGCAGAGACTGTTGAAGCTACAGCCAGGGAGCAGAGGGGAGGGGCCAGGCCTGCTGTAGAGCAGGGAGCCCTGCCCAGCCTAAAGAGCATGCTGGGGAATCTGAATTAATTTAAAACCAGCAAGGGGTCTGGGGCAGACATTGCATAAACCAGTTTGAGCCAAGTCTGATACTACATTGAACCAGGTTTTTCTCAAACTGGTTTATGTGCACTGAACATCTGTTCTGTTACAGGTTTAAACCAGTTTCGGATCACTTAAACCAGTTTGTGGGTGATGTCTGTCCGTAGCCATCAAGTCTATCCTTATGCTCATGCAAGATTATTTCTTATACTGCATTTATTCAGTGTTTTGTTTATTTCAGTTCTAAACAACACAGATAAGGTGCATCACTTTCTCTGAGATATATTCTTGAGTCTATTCAACATTAAGCATTTTTTAATATTGTACAGTTAGGTTTTGTTTCATTGTATCTTCTTATTGTCCTGGGAATGATATATTAGTAGCTAGCCCACTGGTAGACAAATTATAAAAGTATCTGTAGCTACAAATTAGATTAACGTTAAGATTAAATACGTATTTTATGTTTTAAATGTTATTATATTATTTGTACTTTATAAAAATTTAGATAAATCACTGCATTTATTTTCTTTATTTTTAGTTTACATGGAAACAGATTAGACAAAATAACATTTCTGCGCAGCTCTCAAAACACTCAAACCTACAGCATGTCAACTGAAACATTATATTATCAAGAATATCACTAAAAAGAAAAGTGAAAGCTATTTTATTTTGTAGCTTTTTGCACTTGGACAAACAATATATTGAAATATATATCAGATCTTTCCAGACATTTCATTTTTAGTATTTTATTTGTAAGATAGGCAAAAGTATTTAATACTTTCATATGTGATCATGAAACTGAAATGTTCCCATTAATTTTTTAGTACTCCTGTGGCTACCACATTTTCAGGACAATTGCATATTGTAAGTACTTAATAAGTTACACAGTTTGACACTAAAGTTAGTAAATTTTTATTTACTGGAATTTAAAAAACTGTTTTTTCTCCACAAAACCAAAATGAAATGTGATACTGTTACTACATTAAGGTGTTTCTTGTAAAAACCAGAAAGATGGAGTGAAAAGAAACACTAGAATAAATTATAAAAACCTATCAAAATAACATTCGGTCTCAATGGGCATTGCTTTCTAGAAATACAAGATAATGAGACTACCAATTATTCCTATTTTTCTGTAGATAATATTTTCACTGCTTGCACAAGAACTTTAGTTGCCAAAGATTAAGCGATGTGTTGACACAACTATATATGCAAATTGAATTCCTCAGAAGGATGGAAAAAATTGTGGTTTTGTGGTTTCTCTGGCTTTCAAGTTTAAGAAGAAGTGTTAAAAGCGCATTCTAAAGACATTTTCCAGTACTGTTGATGAAATTAATCTGGGTATGTATTCCAAAGCAACTAAACATTTAAGATTAAAAACAAAACCAAAAAAAATACTGTGCATCTTGAACTAGAAGGGGCAATGCCTAAATATCTCAATTAGCTAAGGGCCTAATTTGTTAGGCACTAAACAATCCCATAGTAAAATGACACATCCCATCCCTAACAGCTTTTATAAATTTTCTTACTACATCTCATTACAATTGCAAATACACTCTAAACAACAAATCCCAGTAAACAAAGAAAGGTGCAAAAGTTCAAACTACTAAATTGCACTATTTTTGAGAATGCTCTCAGCTGTCTTACTGCTTCACTGCTATATCAGTGATAAGAAGAGATAACCAGGACATTTTTATGTAACTTTTTTTCTTTTCTTTTCTTTTTTTTTAAATTTTTTTGCTGGGAAGAGAAGAGGAAGATCCACCCAAAGACCCAGTGGTTAAGAGAATCATTTTGGATGTAGGAGGCCCAGCATAAAAGGCTCCTGGCTCCTAATCAGATAAAACAGTCTTGAATTTGGGATTTCCAACAGTGAATTGCTTAAGCACCCAGCTATAAAATCAGTCAGTTTCCCCCCACCCCACCCCCCCAATTCTTTCTCTGTTACAGATGTTCTATTTTGTATAAACAAACATTAATTTGGCCAGAAAGCGAATGAGACTGGCTAAAAGCCAGGGGTTAGGACACCCTTGTGGGATGTGGGAGAGCTAGGTTCAAGCTGCTGCTGTAGAGTATGGTCTATTCTGGGATCACACTTGCTTTTCCTGAGGGGGGCAAAAATAGAAATCTGTTTTGTCTCAGTACAGGATGAGAACCATTTTTGTGATGGGAAGATTATTTCCCATGCAGTTTTAGCGATAAGTAAATGAACGTTGAGAATTTTAGATAAATACACAAAAATAAATAACTGTTGTAAAATAAATAAACATATCCTGCTTATATTTATGTATCTATAGAAACACTTTAGACCCAGGTTTTCTGAGAGCAAAAAAAATCCATTATTAAAAGGATTTGGGGGCATTTTTCATAAGGGTTAGTTTAAACAGCCATGTGGTGTTTTATGCAAATAATTATTGTAATACTAAATCCAAAATGGCATAGCAAGCAAATCCAACCTTTTAGGAGCCTGGTATACTGCTGCAGGATGCAAGATCTGGATATTTCTCATTTTAGATTATTTTAAAGAATCTAACTTAAAAAAGAATGCAAGAAACATCAAGTATTATAGTAACAACTTTTCTGTGCTACATTAGTAGCCTCACTACCTGTTTAACTCTCTTTCAGCTGCAAGATGAACAAAAATGTTGATCCCCTGAAAGCTACTGTAGATTCACAATGAGATTAATACAACAGATTGTTACGCAATAGAAAATCCAACATCATTGTTGAATTTCCTATTTATTTTTCTCTGAATAGCTCTTAAATTACGCCTGTGGCCCCTACAGTTTCCCCGCTAGCATGTTGTAAGGCCACAGATCATTAAATCTTTTTAAATGATCAAATTGTGGCCTTGATTAAATTATTCAGCTTTCAGTATTTTACCAGCACTTCAGAAGGAAAGTCTGAGATAATAAGCAGACTCTTTGAAATACCATCAGCTTATTAAAAAGATGACACCTGTGTGCAGTATCAGATGGCATTCTTTGTCTTGCTCATTTGCTCTTATGAAAATGACAAGCAAGATGTGGCCTTATTAAGAGTCTTCTTAGAGGAAGAATATGGATTGTTTTTTCTTCCTTTCAAGCCAATATGGAAATGAACCATCTTTAATGCAAATATTCTGAATTCAGCAAGTAGTCATTAATGCATTAATTTTGTTGTTGGGTTTTTTTTTTTTAATAGGAAAAGAATTTAAAATGCCAATTCTTTTTCAATAAAATTGTGATTGAAACCACTATATTTTGAAGCACCTACATGGCTGGGCCCCGTCACACAGGCACAGAACATACTGCCAGATGTTAAGGACTTCTGATTTCTGTTTTCAAACAAAACTTGTGGATTGGCTAAGATCTTTACGTGACATCCACTGCTGCTAACCACAGACCAGATTACTCCCTTCTATGGAGCAAGGTGCTGAAGAAACTGCTTGCTAAAATGACTCAAGTTTTTTTAATGCTGGGCTCTATTTCAGTCCTCCATAAACACAGAAGGGAAAAAAAACAGTGGATTTGCCTTCTAAATCCAGCAGGTCATGTGGAATTGGCTGAAAAGGCCAGTCAGTCTGACTATAGGCCAGTCAGTCTCACCTCCATCCTTGGCAAAGTCTTTGAAAAAATTATCAAGGCTCACATTTGCGAGAGCCCAGCAGGACAAATTATGCTGAGGGGAAAAAAGCACGGGTTCATAGCAGGCAGATCGTGCCCGACTAATCTAGTCTCTTTTTATCACCAGGTTACGAAACGCCTGGACACAGGAGGAGGGGTGGATGTCGTATACTTAGACTTCAGGAAGGCCTTCGATACGGTATCCCACCCCATACTGGTGAACAAGTTAAGAGGCTGTGACTTGGACGACTACACAGTCCGGTGGGTGGCGAATTGGCTAGAGGGTCGCACCCAGAGAGTTGTGGTGGATGGGTCGGTTTTGACCTGGAAGAGTGTGGGCAGTGGGGTCCCGCAGGGCTCGGTCCTTGGACCGATACTCTTCAATGTCTTCATCAGCGACTTGGACAAGGGAGTGAAGTGTACTCTGTCCAAGTTTGCAGATGACACAAACCTATGGGGAGAAGTGGACACGCCGGAGGGCAGGGAACAGCTACAAGCAGACCTGGACAGGTTGGACAAGTGGGCAGAAAACAACAGAATGCAGTTCAACAAGGACAAATGCAAAGTGCTGCACCTAGGGCGGAAAAATGTCTAGCATACCTACTGCCTAGGAAATGACCTGCTTGGTGGCACGGAAGCGGAAAGGGATCTTGGAGTCCTAGTGGACTCCAAGATGAACATGAGTCAGCAGTGTGACGAAGTTTCTTTCATTTCTAATAGGTGATATCATGTTATAGAATAATCACATTTTATATTAAATAAACTGAAAATATGTTAGTTGTAACTTACAACTGAATATATTGTTCTAAATATGTTCTCCGCAAGAGAAGGTTGAGAGGCGACCTTGTGGCTGCCTGTAAGTTCATCACGGGGGCACAGAAGGGAATTGGTGAGGTTTTATTCACCAAGGCGCCCCCGGGGGTTACAAGAAATAATGGCCACAAGCTAGCAGAGAGCAGATTTAGACTGAACGTTAGGAAGAACTTCTTCACAGTTAGGGTGGCCAAAGTCTGGAATGGGCTCCCAAGGGAGGTGGTGCTCTCCCCTACCCTGCGGGTCTTCAAGAGGAGGTTGAATAGGCATCTAGCTGGGGTCATCTAAACCCAGCACTCCTTCCTGCCTATGCAGGGGGTCAGACTCGATGATCTATTGAGGTCCCTTCCGACCCTAACATCTATGAATCTATGAAAACTGAGGCTATCCCATTGAGAAGATGTGTGCCCCAAGCCACCTCTGGAGCCTCCCCATGACAAAACAGTTCCATCACTTTTGACAACCATCACCACCTTATTGTAGAATTTGAATAGTATAGTGGGATTATCACATAAAACTACTGTATTTACTTGAATCCAAGATGTGATTGTGATCACATGGTGGGGGGGGGAGCAAAAGGGGAAAAAAAAGGGGAGGGAAAAGCAAATACCTTATTTTGGATTTGAGTACCAGCCTAGGGCAAGAGGCAGCTAAACTAATCTTTGGCCTCAGGCTCGGGGCTGAAGCCAGTGTTGAGCTGCTGCCTGCCCTAGGCCAGGATGTCTCATTTGGTGCAAGGAGGGGGGGGCGGGGGCAGCTGGGGGAACATGAGGGAGACTGTAGGGAGGAGTGGGGGAAAACAGGGGGATTTGTACATGTGGCTCAAGGGGAGTGCAGGGGATACCATGCAGTCTGCCCCCACCAGCTGCACCTCCCCCTAACCCTACATTCTGCTCTGGCTCCAGTCCCTGCAGCCCTGAACCAGCTTGTCTGGGATCTGCTGTCGCTTCCCCCTGGCCAGGATGGTTTGGGGCTGTCTCTCACAGTCACAGAACCAGAGCAGAACTGCAGCTGAAGGTAAGCAGTAGGAACATGAAAGGTTAAACATTTAAATGAGTAGATTTATATTGGTAATGCATAACTGGTTAACATTTAGTGTGGTGTGCAGTCTAGCAGGGAAGGGAAGTGGTGTAGTGCCTCAGGAACAGAAAGGCAGCAGAGCTGGCAGGAAGGAGGGAGGGAGGCTGAGGAGGAGGGGCAAGGAGGGGGACTAGTACCCATAGTCTGTGAGGTTAAAGAAAACAGCAGGTAGCCTAAGGATTCATCAATTAAGCAATTAGCTGCTTGTTCACAGGTGCTCCCTCCCTTCCAGAAGCTGCACCAGGCTGGGAAATCTCCTTGCCTGCTGCTGCTGTGGCTTCAAATGGGCAGTGTTGTCTGGCCAGGCTTGCCACCACCCCTCCTCCCCACCCCCCCAAAGGCCCTGAGGAAGGGCTCTCAGAAGCAGCCAGGTCCAAGCTGGCATATTATCAGTTAACCGTTTAACTGGTATAATTAGAGGAGGTTAAACAGATAATTTTAAGACAATATTTACATCCCTAGTAAACAGTGGGGGAGGAAAGGGGAAGACAGGTGGCAGGGATCAGGTATAGACACATGGGGGCAAGAGGAAAAGGTGAAGGCTACAAGAGGGAGCAGGGACTAGAGGAGCTGGTACAGGTATGGCAGGGAAAGGAAACAAGCAGGTACATGGCAGAGGGCAAGCACTGGGCGGGGGGCAAACAGAAGGGGGAACAGGCAGCAGGGGGTATGTGGTAGGAGGCAAGTAAGGAGGTCGAGGAGTAGGGGAGCAAGGACAGGGATCTGGTCCATGACCTCCCACTGCTGCTTTCCCTGCCACAGCAGCGTGGGGGAGAAATTTAAGATGACCTTTCACTAATTAAATTTGATACATGGAATACTATAACACATTTATAATTTTCCATTTATAGAATCTAATTACTGGTTGTTGTTTTAAATTCAAAGTCATATTGGGTTCAGGTAAATGGCAATACGTCTGGATGCTAGTTAACTTTAAGGCACACATCCCTATTCCCTTCTGACCTGCTCCCCTACCCAATGATTGTTCTCTGTACCACAAGGGAGAGAAGAAAAATAGAAGCCTTTGGGAGTTATTTAAGCATATGCAAATTAATGAGTACTATATTAAATTACATTAAATCTATGCTAAAATAATTTGTCATAGGAAATAAATACATGGTAAGTTCCCTGCATTTTAAAAACTGTTTCTTCAGTGCTCTGGGACAAATATGCACTATGCATGGGGGGAGAGCAGTGGATGTGATATACCTTGACTTTAGCAAGGCTTGACTATCTCCCATGACATCCTCATTAACAAGCTAAGGAAATACGGACTAGATGAAAGTACTGTAACATGGATGCATAACTAGTCCGATACTGTTCAATATCTTTATTAATGACTGGACGATGAGACTGAGTTCGTACTTAGCAAAGTTGAGGATGATATCCAAGTTGGGTGAAACTGTAGACATCTGGAGGGCAGGGTAAACAATCAGAATGATCTGGATAGACTGGAGAACTGGTTTACAATCAATCAGATGAGATTCAACAAGAACAAAGTTCTGCCCTTGGGATGGAATAATTACATGCAAAAATAAAGACTGGAGAATGATTGGCTAGGCTGCAGTACAGGAGAGAAGGACCTGGGGGTTACAGTACAACATAAAGCTAAACATGAGCCAATAGCATGCTGTTGTTTGGAGAGAGTCCAGCACAGAGCAACAAAAACTATTATGGTCCTGGAAGGCAAGACTTATAAGAAAAGGCTGAAAGAACTAGGGTTATTCAGCCAAGAGAATAGAAGACTGAGGAGGGATTTCATAACAGTCTTCAGAATAATCTAGGACAGGGATGGGCAAAATGTGGCCCACCAGGCCATTCTATCTGGCCCACGGGGCTCCTAAAAATTTTAGAAAATTAATATTGGTCTGCCCCGGGCTGCCTGTCATGTGGCCCTTGATGGCTTGCCAAAGTTTAGCATGCGGCCCTCCACCCAAAATAATTGCCTGCCCCTGCTCTAGGATGGAAAGATGTACCAGTACAGGCTGGGGGCTGACTGGCTGGGCAGCAGCTCTGCAGAAAAGGACCTGGGGGTTACAGTGGAGAATAATATGAATATTAGCCAACAGTTTGCCCTTGTTACCAAGAAGGCTAAACAGCATACTGGGCTGCACTGGTAGGTATGCTGCCAGTAGGTCAAGCAAAGTGATTATTCCTCTCTATTCAGCACTGGTAAGGCCACTATGTTCAGCTTTTACTCACCTGGCCCCCCCCCCCCAACTACAGAAAGGATGTGGACAAATTGGAGAAAGTCCAGCGGAGGGTGACAAAAATGATGAGGGCTGGAGGACATGACTTATGAGGAAAGACTGAGGGAACTGGGCTTATTTAGTTTAGCTTAGACAAGGGGAAACTGAGGGGAGATTTAATAGCAGCCTTCAACTACCTAAAGGGGGGTTTCAAAAGAGAATGGAGATAAAATGTTCTCAGTAGTGGCAGATGACAAAACAAGGAGCAACAGCCTCAAGTTGCAGCAAGGGAAGTTTAGGTTAGAAATTAGGAAGAATTTTCTCACTAGGAGAAAAAGAAATTTAGGTTGGAGATTAGGAGGAACTTTCCATGTATCGGGGTAGTCAAGTACTGGAACAGACTCAAGAAGCTGTGGAATTGCCATCCCAAGAACAGGCTGGACAAGCTAGAATGGTTTAGTCAGGGATGATTATGCCTTGAGCAGGGGCCTGGACTAGATGACCTTGTGAGATCCCTTCCTCCCCTACTTTCCTATAACCCTACTCCAACTCAAATAATCATAATATGGGAAGCTTTCCTAGTCTAGTGAATCCAACTCATAGAAAGTACATTTCCAAAGACAACTACAACGTTTAGCACCTTAACCTGCCACAGGTAAAGCAAGGGGACAAGGGTGGTTAGTATCCTGCTGCTACAAGGGTTTGTTAAAATATGCTCAAGAAATTAAACAGAAAAAGCCATGTCCCCCTTGACAGAGGAAGGCAAAAAAAACCCCATAGTCAGTTCCAATCTGACCATTGGGTAAAATTCTTTCCTGATTCCTAATGTGGCGATCTGTCTGACCCTGAGCAGAGGGGAAAGACCATTTAGCCAGAAATCTCTGGATTTTGGTCCCAGCAGGAGCACTGGCACACCCCAATAAAAATCCCCAGCACTGACTGCAACCAACACTCAGTGCTTCTGAGGAAGGTGGGGGGGAAAAAAAAAAAAACAACCAAAAAACAAAACCTTGCGGCCTATGACAACAGGAAAGGGCAAAAAAACCCTTCCTAGCCCCAAGCAACCGGCAAACATGGAAAATACTAAACACTTTCCATGTAGGTCTGCAATTTAGGGACAGTAAGCATAACTCCACATATCACGCCCTCTTACTGGACAGCCAGAATTCCCCTTTCTGCATCTCCTCCATAATCTTATCTCAGCTCCTTTAATCTTCTTTCATAACTAAGCCAGTTGTGAAGCTCTGCTTCATGCTCCTGCCATCAAGAATGGTCATCTCCAGCTGGGGTGGGACCTTTTTTCTATTGTAAAAGAAAGATAGCTTTGAAATCTTGGCCCTCACAAAATCTGTTAACTTCAAAGGGGAGAGAAGCTAAAAGGTCAGACAACCTGTAGACAATCTTCTTTCATGCTAAAATTATAAGACTTCATTGGCCAATACAAGTGTAAACCTATACTTGTATCCAACATTTTAGAGTTTTTTTTCTCTTTCCATGCTAATAAAATCCTCTCTCTCAAAGCTTAAAGACAATATTTTTGCACTGAGCTAATGCCAAAAGAAATTATTTTGTAATACAGGGGTTTTCAACCTTTTTTTTAAGGAGTGTATCCCTTCTGGGTACACTTCTGGTAGAGCGGGGGAGGGGAGGAGGCAGCCAGATGCAGAGTGGGGGAGGGTTGCAGGCAGTGGCGGCAGCATGGGGTGGTGGATGGCAGTCACCACTGCTGTGTGCAAACTCTTCCTCCCCACCACATCCACTTCATGCTCTTGCCAGAAAGAATGGTCATCGCCAGCTGGGGTGGGACCCTCCAGCTAGCCAGGTGGTGCCCGTGCAGCCCACAGAGGGGAATTGCTGCCCTCCCCCACACCCTCCCCTAGCTCCTGGGAGGTGGCAGTGGCATGGGGTGGTGGGTGGTGGCACTCCATCCCTGCCTGCCCATGCATATCCCCTAGCCCCTTTCCGCGTACTCCCAGTTGACAACCCCTGTTGTAATATGTTGTCATGTTTATTTAGAGTGCGGTAACTGAGCCTTGATAAGGGTAAATACTCCAGACTTCTGTAAACATTTGTTGGAAACTTAGGAAGATTCATAATTATTTTATGCATGCTAACAGAGATAAAACACCTGAGCTTGGGATTTGCCTAAGTAAAAACATGCCTCCCTACCTTCATCACAAAATAGCTAAGATCAGTCTAGCTATCAATTGAGGAAAACAATCAATCTTTGCCTAAAAATGATGAACTAAAGAAATATACATTTTAGAACTTTATGGAGTATTTTCTTACCATACCTGGTAAAATTCCCGAAGCCAGTTCTTCTGTAAATTTTCTGGCTGAAAAACAAAATATGAAAAGTAATGAGCGAGGTATAGCACAATTGAAAAAAAATCTGGTTCTCATTGTTTTCTTTAATATATTCAAACAGAGAGTTTACTTTCATACTAAAAGAGAACAAATTATCCTCTCACTCAGAACTCTCCTTTCAGTTTCATACCCTGTCTTGTCAAATTCCCACCCATAGAATAGACAAGGTGAAAGAAACATTGGCCGTTCTGTGTCAATGCAGTAAAAATATCCAAAAGCCATTTCATTTCATTTAGCGTATGAAGTTTCAGCCTATTGTTTCAGTCATCTTATATAGGTTTGAGGTGAAGTGACCCTGTCCAGTATCAAAATGGTTGAGAAGTGCCCAATAATCGCATGGCCAGTTAAATCCTGGTTGACTGACAAGACTGGTTGACTTTGCGTGTGTGCGTGTGCATGTGTCAGTGCTAAAAACGGAACTCAACATATCAGTTTCTTGAATTAGAAGCCACGATGACAAATGTTTACAGTTTAGGTTATGACAATTTATTTGAAGTTATCCTTTAAACCTAACCGCTTTCAGAAACATGTAGTCTCTAGACATGACTATGTATACAGTTAACAAATCCTCACAAATGTACAGCTACCTGTGTCCTATATCCACACTGGCCTTGACCAGGGATATTTCTTGCACTACTCTACATTCTGGCAAACAAAACAAATGATCCCTGATCATTTTATTAGCAAGTGACAACATATGGCATGCAGCATACAGGTTAGTGAAATGAAAATCCAAGACTACAATATGTGCTTTATGCCTTGAGAGGAATAATACAAACATTATAGTGTTTTTTTTTCAAATAAAAAGGCACTATATTTAGTTCCTGCTATGTTCAATCACAAAACAAGTTTTCAAGCAGCTAAATAAAGTTATCATATTGTTCCAATTATAAGTCAACCCTGCACACGAACCAATGTCATATTTTCAAGTTCAAATTTGGGGAAAATACAGCCTTTTCCTGAATGTAAGTTGACAACCACAGATAAAGAACCTGGTCTGCCATTTCCCTTATAAAATTCCACTAGCAAAGAAAACCAACAAGGAGAAGGCCCACAGGCTTTAAAAGTACTAAAAATATTAAAATAAAAACTGCACTGAAAAAGTTCTGACTAGGTATTTTTAAAGCATGAACAAATACTTTATAGCTGGTCTAAAGCTAGGATTATTTTTAGTAGTTGTATGGAAAAACACCAAACCTTGCATATTCTTTCTGATGATTGTTAACAACAGTTTTTAATTTTAAAAAACTGGGGGGAAAAATTTCCAAAATTTGGAAAAACTTCAGCCAGCAGTCAAACGTTTGCTGACCCTTTTCAGCTTAACAAAAGCCCACAAAAAGTAAAAACTTGAGAACTCCAAAATCAGAAGCTAAGAGGTAATACATTAAGAGGTAATACATTATACCTAAAAGTATGATTACTATATATATGACACATTGAGGTTAGTGCATATTGCCTACTAATATCCATCAGAATGAATCAGGCATGTACATACCATATTTTTTTTGCATACCACACATCCCAAAATAAACACACACCTGTTTGGAAAGGGAGAATGATGGAAAAACGATTTTTCCAGAGTCATGGTCTAGTCTTGACCACAGGCAGTGTACATTCTGTACTGTTAACAAAAGCTACAGTGTCATGTCTCTCACAGGGCTAAGCTGCTGCCAATTCAGCAGTGGCTGTGAAAGGGTTAATGCTGTAGCTCTAATCCTGAATAGTGAACTCTGCCCCTCCCTTCCTACACCCTGCAGGAAGAGAATCACAACAGCCATCACACCACATCTCCATGCTTCTCTACTTATGACTTGCACACCAATTTTGGACAGCTATGTTTGGGGGGAAAAGGTATGTGTTTTATGAGAGTAAATATGGTAGTACTAAATTATGTACCAAGCCCATTGATTATAAATTGAAAAAAAAAAATGTATATACACACACACACACACACACACATTTCTATAGAAGAAGTTGGATTTTCCTGTTCAAGAGGTAAATTGAAATGAAACCCTGAACAAACAGGTCTATAAAAAAGCATCTTAAGGAAGCAAAAGACCCATTTGAAAGCTCTCGTATATTTAAATGTAGATCAGAGTCATTTTTCAACCATTTTATACATGATGTGGTGACTATTTAAATTCCAAGCATAAATGAATGGGTGGCTCCTACAACATCAGCATGGAGATACAGAGCTAGGACCTACACACTGGAAGTCCCTGAAAGTGCAAGATCATCACAATTAAGACAGTATTGTATTTCCTGCCTAGGTATACTGAAGGAATAAACTTTGTAGGAGCTTACGGGTTTTTAAGTAGAAAGATTGATTTTTAAGCCAAATGCTGGTTTTCTTTGGCATCACTCTCAGCCACCCTCTCAACTACAAAGACAACTTTGACAATGTTAAAAAAAAAAAAAAACAGGCACAAATGCAATGCTACCATGTAGTTTAACAATATTATTGTAGAATATTGTGATGTTCTAGAAAGGGTCAGTCCTAGGGACTAAGAGCCAGACCACTACCTGCCTGATGTAGTACTGAAGATAAAAGGCACGTGAAACCTGATCCTATTCCACCATTATGGCTAGGGACAGACATTACACAAACTGGTTTAGGTGATCAGAAACTGGTTTAAACCTGTAACAGAATAGATGTTCACTGACCATAAACCAGTTGGAAAATGGCTGAAACCAGTTTGAGATGCACCTGGGTCAATGTAGAATCAGAATCAACTGATTTGGCTCAAACCGGTTTATGCAATGTCTGTCTCAAACAGCCCTTCCTGGTTCAAATTAAACCACACTCCCCCAGCATCCCGGCATGTTCTCTAGGCTGGGTGGGGCTCCCTGCTTCACAGCAGAGCTGGCCCCTCCCCTCTGCTCTCTGGCTGGAGCTCTGGCAGAGACTTCAGGCATCTGTTTGGCTTCCTCCTGCTCCTCCCCACCTTCACAACTCCCTGCTGAGCAGGGATCCCCCCTTCCCTCTTACACAGATTTCTCAGCATTTGCTAGCATGCTACATGCTGGCTATGGTCAGCGCTGTGGCAGACAGGACAAAGGCAGACAGGACTGTACCACTCAGGGCTCTTCAGAGCTAATCAACAGGTAATGTCCCTCCATCCTTCTTTGGAACAAGTTAAGAACAGCTTGAACTAATGAGAGGACCTTTCGTTTTGCTGATGGGGTGATAAATGCTCCCTGCTATGTAACTAAATGCTAGAGGTACACCGATACATCAATCCGATATCGGATCAGCACCAATATAAAGAAAATTTACTGCATTGGAAATCAGCCTGATGTGGCCAATAATTTGGCCGATAAATGCCCGTGCATGCACTCAGCTGCAGCACAGCACATAGGCAGTGAGGAGCATAGCCTGGCAGCGTGGAGAGCTGAGTGCAGCTGGTCTGTTGTGGTGGAAGGGGAGGGGGAAAGGAAGGGGCATGGGGGGGGGGCAGGTCAAGGCCCCTGTGGTAAGGGAGGGAGTGGGGCTGTATTGGATTGGTATTGGCCGATATGCCTCCTTAAAAATTGGCCATCGATATCAGCCCCCAAAGTCTCTATGGGTGCACCCCTACTAAATGCTATGCATGCAAATGCTGGCTGGCTCCTTTGCTTACCAGCAAGGGGGGGACACCCCTCCCTAATCAGAGCATTCTGCTGGGGTCTAGCCACTTCCACCTCAGCTCAGCACTGTGGAAGGGAAGGCAGGGCTGCTCTAGCACTCCCTAGCTTCTAGCCTGAGCCAGTGCAGGCATGTGCCTGCATTTTTTGAGTCCAGAGGGAATGTCTATGCAGTTACAAACTGATTCATTCTAGGCAGGTTAAACTAACCTGCAAGGATTGAATCAATTCAGGCTCAGGCTTTTTGAATGTCACTCCCTAGCCTAGAAGCCCAAATGTATTTAGGCTTCTAAGTGGGAACCTATTCTACCCTTCTCAAATCCCTAAACATCCATGAATACATTTACTTATATAAAAGTGCTGCCATCTTAGCCTTCAGATTAAGTCACAAAAGAGCAGCAAGAAGAAGCACCCAGGGACTAAGCAAAGTAGAATATAATCACACTTAAATACCTAATTGGTAGAGTAGGATTTGGCTCAATGGAAGGTTGTTCTCGTCACAAAAACCTCCGATGGGTATTTCCACACTACATACTGGCAGCTGGGTGGTTAATGGGACCATGATGAACACCTCAACTTTATTTTCATATGTTGTGCTTTTTTTTTTCTCCAAATGGTTAGAATATTTTTCTTTGTCTTACGGACTTTCATACATATACATAAGTACACTTTTAATCTCTTATTTACATTTTAAAATAGCGGAGGAGGGAAGGGGAATAAAGAAATAAATAAAATCAATGCTTTAATAAAATCACACCCCTGGAAGGAAAGAGGGAGTTTTAACCCTAGGCATGGCATGCAGATCACATTTCAGGGTAGGTGAAAAGTCATATGCCATAAACACTCGTGGATTTCCAGTACCTTGTAAAGCGAGATCTAGACCAGAAACTGAATCCAGACATCCTGCTTTTCCAAATGATGTTGGATTAAACCCAACTCAAATTCCAAACTCCTTCCCTCATACAGCTGAAGTCCTCTCCAGTTAAAAGTAAAAGAACCTGAACAAGCATACAGTTCTTAAAACATGCTTAGATGATCAAACTTAGATTCTCTTGACTTAGACAAACAATGTAAATGAATTCCAGAATAAATGACACTGCACTGAGACCTCAGCCTCAAATACAGACCCTTCCTTCAGCAGTTATATAAGCTTTCCATTTAGCTTTTTATTTTGCAGTCTTAAAAAGATAAGGGTCAAAAGCTGCAAATACCAATGCCAAAGATTAATCACACCCTCATTCAGATTAGTCATGCCTTTTTGAGCTTAAATGAATGCAATTCTATGCAAGACACTAACTACAAGCAGCTTGCAGTACGTAAATGAAAACCACTGATCTCAAACCCTTATCTCAAAAAAGGGAAAATAGAAAATGCTTATTTTGTTTGTCCACTTAAACTTGGAAGTGATATAAAATTCCTTCATTTGCAATGTGACTAAAGAATAATGTTATATTTTCAATGTCATTTCTAGTAAGATCAAATACTAAAACAAAGAGCCATATTATACTCTTCAGGAGCAAAGAGAAGCTGACAAAATTTCTTCAAGTTGCTCCTACAACTATATACCACATGCGATGGTCATCATATTTCAGCCTCCCTTTATAAAAAGAAAAAAATCATAGGCATTTTATTAGTAGCGATTCTCAACCAGGGTGCCAGGGAACCCTGGTGTACCACCAGATCCTCTGAAAAGTGCCAGGAGCCTCAAGGAGATAAATGAGGTGTGAGGAGGTAAGCAGATAAACCAGGTTTAGGCTTGCCCCTGACTGAGCAATCCCACACCCCCATTGCCCAGCCCATGTGTAAGGAGGTAAGCACTGTAATATATCAATTAGTTTTTTAAAATTGGGAACCACTCAATTCACAAAAGGTATGGAGGGGTTCCTCAAGTCCAAATAGGTCAAGAACCACTATATTAGTAACACCACAAATCAAAATTGAATTTATTTTCAAGTCAAATTTCTCTCTCTCCAGTTTTACCACATATTTTCATATTCTCAGCCAATAAGAACAACTGTTCAAATCCATGCCCTTGAGGATGAATGCATTTTAAAAATGCAATTAATGATTTAAAGATTAAAAAACTAAAACAAAACATTGTGATCATCTGGTTTAATTTCTTACATAACAGATCATAAGGTACACATTAATGTATTAATACTTAATGATTAATAAATAATACACTCCAACACTGGTTTAAAAATGTTCAGTATCGAAGAATCCAGCACAATTCTTGGTAAGCTAGTAATGAAATAAACTGGAAGGAACAAGTATACTGTTCTCACAGGCCATACTATGCTTTAGGCCCTTCTCCCTAGCTAACTCCTACTACTTTGTTTTAAGCGCTGCTTTCTAGAAGCTGCTATTCTAACTGTACATGAGGCAAGAATGCCAAATCAACTCTTTCCTATAGCCCTATTGCTTCAGGTATGCTCCTTTGCTCAACCATGGCTCCTACTGCCATTCTGGAAGATGGAAGTAACCTGGGCCTCCCATTATCCTTGTGTACAAATTCAAGAAAAAAATTTAGCAGCTGTCATCCCTAAATTTTTTCAGCAGAGGGCAGCAGGAAGACAATATACTTAAGTAGGGAACAAGAGTTAGAAGTTGAACCACAGCTGAGCATTGAGCCAGCAATGGCCTAACTGATGGATTAAATCTATTTAAAAGGGAATTTGAAATGATTTTGAGACATGTTAGAAGTGAGAGCTGGATAATTTTCATTTGAACCTTGCTCCAATTTTAATTCATTGGAACAGATGGTCATAGGTGAGAAATGTTCCGGAAGATTCCTGAGAAGCTTTTGGTATTGCTTTAGAGCTTCCAGATTAAACTCCCTTCAGCATTCCCAAGGAAAATGATGAAGGCTGATGGGAATGAGAACAAGTCATGGCAAAATCGACTCCATCAACAATGGAGGCTGCTATCCATTAGCATCTCGTCTGCTCAAGGTATCTTGACACTGAATCTACTTTGACCATAGTCACAAACACCCTAATTACCTCCAAGGGGATTATTGGTCTTTATTTTGTGTTTGCACCCATTTCTGTTTTTCATAAATCTTCTCCTTGTCTCCTGTTTTCGCAGCTTCTGTAACTATGTTCTTTTGCCTTTCTTCTTACCTGGTCAACCATTTCTTTAGTATTGCCTATACTGATTCTTTATCTTCCTTTCTTGCATGTAGCAATGCAATCTGTCCTCTCCCTTTTCTATATGTATTCTCCCCAGCCATTTCTCATTTCTCCATCTTCAGGTGGCAAATTCCCTAATAGATTTCTCCACTTCAAATTTCTCTCAGACTTCATCTTCAATATTAAGTTTTTGAAAGACCTGAGATAGTGAATGATCTTTCTTCCAAACTCTTCTCCCTCCCTTATCTATATATAATTTTTAAATGACTTCTGGCAGAAAGGAAATATAATGTAATCTGGACCTTCTGTCTGCTCTCCCTGACTTTCTTAACTAGCCTCTCCATGTACCATCCCTTACTAAATCTTCTTTGTTTTTCTTAATAAAACAAAGAATTGTTCTTTTCTTACTCTCTTCACTGCTAAAATCTTGTTTCCAAGTCTTGGGCATTTCTCACCATTCACTTGTGTGACCTTCTAAACCTTGGTCTCTCAACTTGTTGCCTTTCCAATCTCTCAAAAATGCTATTGATACTGTCCTCTTCAGTTCCCTTCTCATTAATCACTAAAACCCAGATCAACCTACTTGACTGGCTGAAATTTTCCGTGGTTGAATAATTTCCTTGTCCCCACCTTCAAAGCTCAATATCATCTTGCCTCAACCACATTCCCCACACCCTCTAATACTTCCTATGCTCTACCTCCCCTGTTTCATGAGGTATTATTATGCTGTACCTCATACATAGAATATTATTCTTGTTAAACACCTTCTTTTCTATGTAGAAGTGCACTGATACATTGGTCCATATCGTAGTGGGGGTGCAGATTTAGGCCCAAGCAGTGAGGGAGGGAGTGGGGCTGGAGCTGGGATGGAGACATGAGCAGCTCATCCAGGGTGCATGGGGGTGTGGCTTCTGCCGCTGCACGCACCCCACGGGGGCTATTGGGGGGGCATGTACCCCCCGGATCTGTGCACAGGGTAGGGGTGGGCTGCTGCTGTAGGCTGGGGCCGTGGGTGTCACTGGGCTCTTCCCAGCGAGGGATGGGGGGTTGGCTAGGTCAGGGCTGCACTTGGGGCATGCGGTAGTGATGCTGCGAGGGGGGCTATGGCAATTCTGGGGTGGCTGTAGCCCATCACATAGCCCCCTCCCCCCAGCGCTGCCACTGCTCACCCCAAGCACAGCTCTGGGCCAACATCCCCCACAACCCGCAACAGCAGCAGCCTGCCCTCACCCTGCACACAGATCTGGGGGGCACACGCTTCCCATGCCTTTCTGGGGTACCCCTCCCCTGGGGGCAGGAGCCCCTCCCCTTCCCCATGCCCCCCAAATGAGCCACTCACAGCTCCGTCCTGTGCCGTGCCCCAGCTGGGCAGTGCCTGGCCCCGCCCCAGCCCCACTTATCAGTGCACCCCTACTTCTGTGCATCCATATATTAAAACCTGCTTTCTCCAAGAATGCTTACTAGTAAGGACAAAGATGATAAAATTTACCATGCTCAATAACACACAGACATACAGAAAACTAGAACTCTTGGTTCCAAAATTATACTTTTTATTAGACCAACTGGAAAATGGCAAGAAATCTGTCCTTTTCTGCAAGCTTTCAGGATCAAAGTTCCTTCGTCAGGCTTTGGGAAAAGTGTAGATGGTACAAGATGGTAAAAAGTCCCCATAGGTCAACACAGCTCACAAAGACACTCTCATGGACCCAGAGGAACAGACTTCCATCTCCAGCTCCCTCTGTGCAAAAATTAACTTTATTTCCTACCTATGTAGCCTGACGAAGGGACTTTGATCCTGAAAGCTTGCAGAAAAGGACAATTTTCTTGCCATTTTCCAGTTGGTCTAATAAAAGGTATCATTTTGGAACCAAGAGCTCTAGTTTTCTGTATGTCTTTGTCTCAGACCAACACAGCTATCAAGTACACCCCCAAGAACACACATGCACTCACACTTTTATAAGTACAGAATTATTGATCCATATCTTACTTTGGGTTTTCTCTTCCTAGACTGTAATTTCTTCAGGGCACCAAGCATTACGGATTTAAATACCGTTTAAAAATATTCATTTAACCTCCTCTAATTATACCAGTTAAATGGTTAACCGATAACACAACAGCTCAGACACAGCTGCTGCTGGGAGCCCCTCCCATGGCTCTTTTATGGGGGAAGAGTGGGGAGAAGGGAGTGGCAAGCCCAGCCAGACAACACAGCCCATGTGAAGCCCTGCACTGAGAGTAAGGGAACACTTGTGAATGAGCAGTTAATTGCTTAATTGAGGAATCATTAGGCATCCTGATGTTTTCCTCTTTAACCTCATAGGCTATAGGTACTAGTCCCCCTCACTGCTCACTCTTCTCCTCCTGCCTGCCTTGCAGCCTTCTAGCTCCTGCTGAGGTATCATGCAAGTTCCCTTCCTTCCCTGCCAGACTGTGCCCCACCCCACGCTAACCAGTAATCACTGGGCTTATCAGTTAAATGACTAAGCATTTAACCTCTAACATCCCTACTGAGCATGTTGTATTTAGATTATGTTTGTGAAGCACTGTTTCTGCAGAGAATCTTTTATAAAAGGGTTTATAACCCAACCCAAACATTTTGATGAACTACGTAAAAGCTTTCTCCCAACAAGCATCCTCAAGCTTACACATCAACAGTGAAAATCTGCATTTACTATGGTTTCCACATAAATATCATAACTGAACCCTGAATATCTAAAATATAACCTGAACAGGCACTCTTGGGTTAAATCCTCATTTTCATCTTACACTTTCCATTAACACTGTGCACATTTTGACCAGGAAAACCACACAAGTAGGCATAGCTTCCCCCACATTCAACAAGTTTTGTTTTTTTTAAGATGGCAAAATCATACGGAATCCATGTTAAAAGAAAAAGGTTGTGTACACAGTGCAGCATAACTCCTTTAAAACAAATCCTTTTTTGATTTTTTTTCCCTGGAATTCCGAGTCCCATCAAAAACTGATTCTTTTTATGCCGAGTTTCCACTTGAAAAAAAGTCTATTTATATCATGCTGGTAACAGTATTGGTCAGGAGTATAACAAACCAGCAAGGGAACTAACATATGGATACCACATGAGTTGGTAAGGTCTTAAAAACAAGCTGCCCTTCAATAGAGCGTATAGTCAGCCTCCTCTTCCCAATATTTCCATTTCTTAAAGCAATAGTGAAAAGAAAGTGAAAAACTACTCTTCAAAAGCAAGCAATCAAAGCAGCAGTTGGATAACTTGTTTTTAAGAAGATTTTAAAATACTGGAGAAAGAATCAAAAGCTAAAATAAAGGTTATAGGTCCAAAATTAATAGCCTGAAATAAAATTTATTCAGTTTTATCCAAAGGAATAGAGAATGAATTATATGTACGTACATACATAAGGTATTTCTTACAGTGAATTATATATACAGTATTTCTTACAGTTTATTTTTAGCTAAATCATCTTTTTAAATTTTTGAAATGTTTGAAAACTTATTGAGAGCTAGTATGAAAATGTGCAGATGGGAAGAGAAAGAAAGAATGCGTGTGCATTGGCTTCTTAAGAAATTCCTAAATATCCAGTGTGGATTAAAAGATTTGCCAAAAGCTGCCATAGTAAGGTTAACTCCCACTGATCCTCAATGTTAAAGAGCACCACCACCACCAAAATTAGCCCTTATAAGACCTGAGATTCAAGGGCTGCACTTCCAGTTGGAACGGTTTATCTTTAAACATTGCTCTCTCTCCCCTCCATAACCTATTTTCAGCACACCAAGAACAGTAAATTACGGCATTATTTTATTTGCTCATTTTACCTTATTTATATTGAAAGGAAAGAATCATCTTCTCAACGTGTCTTACTACAGTTACCTATTTTATGAAAAAATCAGTTATCAAGTATATAACTGTAAACATTCTAATTAGTTTTTTACTAGCTGTACTAATAACATCTAAGATTTTTAATGTCATATAATAGCTTTAAAGTTTTGCTGGCAACCCCTTAACATTTGTACTTCAAGATTTATTTGATATAAATGTCAGGCTTACCTTTTGACCTTGTAAGTGCTCCTATTTCCACACACTAAATATTGAATTACAAAGATCATGCTAGCAGAAAAACCACATCAAATAATGCATATTAACATGGTATTTTGTACTAACTGTCACTAACAGTTGACAAATAAAATGATGATAACCTGTGCATTATATTCAGGTCTTTGGACGTACCAAATTTCAGTCAACTGAGACAAAATAGCAGGGTTAAAAGAAGAAAAAAAAAAACCCTTGTAAGAATACAGAAGGATTTCCTAGAAACATTTATCAACTTCTGTCAAATCTGAGCATTCACATAAATGCTAGGTTTCTTGTCTTTCAGTTTTTAAATATAATTTTCATAGGTAAATTATATATTAATCAATCCAGTGACACTGCACTACTCATAGCTTTCCCAAGACACAGCAGAAGAGAAATGGAAAAAAAATCTTCACTGCTGTTATTGGGTTTCCCTGCTGTCCACAAGTAAGGATAAAATAGTTTTACTCAGGGTGATGTTACAGGTTACCTTTAAAACATTTTAAATCTGTGGAATGTTATGTCATCAGAAAGTTAGAACAGTTTCAGAGCAGTCACAGGTGTAGGCTTGATGCCATTTCAGATCTGCACAACTGCTACTTGCCACTAGAAGGCCTGATAAGCAGGGGTGTGGATTCTCTCTCTCCTCTGGGGTAGGAGAAGTGGGGAGGATGGCACAAGTTTGGAGGTGGAGAAACCACCATGGGAACTGTGATTTTCCTACTCACCAGCTTGCAGGAGCCAGTCGGAGCTGCGGGTGGGAGGGGAGAAGTCTTGAGAAAAAATGTTTTAAGTGAATGGGCAAGGAGGAGAAGCAAATAGAAAGGAGTGGAGAGAAAAAAGGACCAACATCTTGCACATGTTTAAATGAATTGGGGTTGAGCCAGGGGGAAGTTGGGTTAGTACTCACATGGGGGCAAATTGAAACAGTAAACTCACTGCATGCCACACAGGAGAAGGAGTTGGGTTAGCACCCGTAACAGGACAGAGCTAACACGCGGCAGGCTCCCTGCGTGCATGCCACACTGGAGCAGAGCTGCGACCAAGCAGTGGGAAGGGAGATGGTTGCCCAGCACTAAAAGCCAACTGCCAGTTCTTCTTTCATTAATACTTTCTTGGGAAGAAATGTAATTTTCCCGATCACAAGATACCTATATTTAACAACGGGCATCTTTCATAAAAAGAATGCAGTGGCATGTAACACTGGACTCCTCTTTGTACCTATAACACATTCCACTAATAATATATGGAGTCAAACAGAAGTTTGAGTGACTAATGATGATCATCAGGCTAAGCTAGATGAGGAGTTACAAGAACTCCCATTGCACAAATGGACTGCCAGTTCAACACACAGAGGTGCTAGAATAAGCAGCAAACTGGTGAGCTGCATCAGGGTACTCAAAGTGGTCAGGTTGTGCTGGGGTAGCATGCACTAGGGGAGGAGTGGATGTTGGCTTGGGGCCAGCATCACCCCCCTGGGCAGTGGAGTTGAGGAGGTTTGAAAGTCTGTCCATAGAGCAAAAGAGTGGGAAGAGCAAGAATGGTGCATCCTGAAATGTTGAAGGAATGAAAATAGAGTTTCTCTCCTCAGATCAGACTACCAATACCCTGGAATGACCCGAGTAAAACAGATAAAAGATAACTCTCGCTCAAATTGGCATAACTTTATAAAATGTTTCGAGGATACTTAGCACAGGTTAACCCCTTCGATGAGTGAATGCTTCCATTTTAAGTGGGTTTTTGGTTGTAGCCATGTTGGTCTAAGGACACAGGCAGGCCAGGTTCTTTGGGTAGATGTGATATCTTTTATTAGACCAACTGAGTAGTTGGAAAAAAAAGTTCTTTGCAAGTGTTCAGGTGCAATCACCCTTCTCCCAGGTATAAGGGGTCTCTGCTGTTCTCCAAAGAAGAAATGTCAGGTTTCATCGAATCCATCCTAAAACTGCTTGTAACTCAAAGACCAAGTTTTATCCAAGACACAACAGACTTCCTGCAAAAACTCAAAAACACAGACCACCTTCTCAGCAATACCTTCCTAGCCACCAGGATTGTCACTAGCTTATACACCAACATCCCACACCTGGATGGCATACAAGTCTGCCTCACATATTTAGAAGAGCGAGATTACAACTCGGAATACAGACCTCAGGGTATCACTGAACTTATAATACTTCATCCTTACATGCAACAACTTCAGTTTCAACAACCAACACCTCCTCCAGACCACAGGCACAGCTATGGGCACCAAAATAGCCCCACAATAAACCAATCTTTTTATGGCCCACCTGGAAGAAGAATTGCTCAAGAACTGCATCATCAAACCCATGCTATACCTGAGATATACAGATATCTTCATCATTTGGACTGAAACTTCACTCTCCGATTGATTTCCAGCAAAATTTCAACAATCCATCATCATCCCTGCATCAGACTATTGCTTGAATACTCTAACACCAGCATTTCCTTTGTGGACTCCATGATCAATACCCACAATAAAATGGTAAAATACAAACCACCATATACAAGAAACCCACAGACCAACATACATACCTACACTACACCAAAGACAAACATACAGACAGAGTTGCCAAGTCACCCACTTGTCTCATTGGGCAGGAAACTTAAAAAAGACTGAAGGTTTCTCTTCCTTCCAGCCAAGGAAAATGGAAACTTACTGGCCTCCTTGTTCTTCAAACATTAGTTTAAGTAAAGGCTTCAGCATAATAGAGGCATAATTAGGTTAACAATAATAGTACTTAGATGTGACTATTAAGTAGTTTGTAAGAATGCTTAATTTATCACAAGTTGAGGCTTGTGAAAAATGTTCTTAATGAGTAAAACCTTTCCAAAGTAAAGGAGGCTTGCATTTTGCTGGTGGTGATTTTTTGTCTGTGCTGAGTTCACTCGCTGAAAACAGAGCATGTTTTAAGCATGTTGAAATAAAAAACCTGCTTAGTTTACCTTATCCCATGTTCTGGACACAGAGCTTGTCCAGACCTACATGCAAAATTTAAATGACTAAATTATAATATCAGTGCCTTTTGCATAAGAACGTAAAAGCGTGACGGAGACCACCTGAAACACAACAATACAGTTAATCCCATCTCTGGCTTTGGTATCAAGTACACCCTATGCCCAACTACTCTATATTGATTATGAATAAGTTCCCCTTTCAAAGTGATTGCCTCTCCCTTATCATCACATTCCTCGCCAGTCTAGGTGTCTGTGCCACTTGGAAAATATTTTGGGATCTGCCCTGTTATAACAATGACCTATACAGTGCCTTAAAATTCATGGTCTAAAGGGCTCAATTCAAGTAATTAAGCCCTACTGCAATTAACCAAGTAGTAAACCTCTGGTTTAAGGTATTGGGCTCAAGGAATCAAGGCGCAGTTAAGCAAATGATAAACCTCCGATATCAAGGGGTTTTGTATGTTAGTTTCACCCACAACAAGAGACAGATCCAAAAGGCTAACATTTGCAAACACAACCAAAGGACAACGACCCTTCACTCTGTCAACTTTGCCCAGACCCCGATCTTCAACCCATCAAGAAAATATGCTTTGAAGAATGAAAATAATAAAAAAAAAAGAATGAAACTGCCAGCAAAGGGCGCTCATCCCAGAAGAGAAGCACCACTCTGACTCATCATAACCTGCGTCCAGCTAACCACCCTCGGCAACAGATCCACGCTCGTGTTTATGAGAAAACCACTATTATGGCTAGAAATATACTGGACTTGATTATAGCTTACTTTATTTGTAGATTGCAATAGCCTACCTGTCATTTTCCTATATAATTTGTTATTTAATTAAAGCCTTTCTGCTGACTATTGATGGAAGTATTGTGTCAGTCTTCCCAAGCACTAAGCATCCCATTTTAATTGCAACCCCCATGTGAACAGCCTTTCCTGCAAGTAGCCTAAACTAAAATCAATATAAAGCAACACAAGAAAACTAGCTACAGCTGTCATGTACAATAATGCAAGATATATACTACCAATTGACTATGAAACCAAGAGTATTTGCAGAGAGTTGAGGCAGGTGGATTTTTTGTGGGATACAAAACAAATGTGTGGTCTACAGCCTAGAGTCTATTCATTTCTAATATGTTTGGAGAAAAGGAACAGGATATTTTCAAAGTATGGACCAAACCGCTAACCTCATTGTACTCATAAGAAAAATGCAAACAGGATACTTGAACTATTTGAAGCTACTGATTTGACAAAGAAAAATACCTGTACTATAAAAACAACGAAAACATTTGTATGAGACAAATCAGGGATCCATCAAGGCAAATGAGCAGTGGGTAACCCAGCTGCAATGCATAAGAATTTCCATGTTAGAGTGACCAAAGGTCCATCTAGCCCAGTATCCTGTCTCCAAGGCTAGGGACAGAAGTTACACATAAACCAACCGGTTTCAGTAATCAGAAACTGGTTTAAACCTGTAACAGAACAGAAGCTCAGTGCACATAAACCAGTTTTGAAATGGCTGAAACTGGTTTAAGATAAACCTGGCTGAATGTAGTATCAGACTTAACTGATTTGGGTCAAACCACTTCATGAAACTTCTGCCCCAGACCCCTTCCTTCCTGGTTCAAGTTAAATCACAGTCTCCCAGCATGCTTTGCAACTCTGGGCTGGGCTGTGCCATCTGCTCCAGAGATCAGGGTTGGCTCCGCTTCCTAGCTGGAGCAGCGAGGGCTGGCTGACAAGAGGGGAGGGAACTGCCCCCTCACCAGGCAAACCCCATCTGGGGCTAGAAAGGCGGGTTAAACACCCCTTCCCCCGCTCAAGCTTACTGCTGGCTGAGACTATGGAATACAAATCCCAAAAGCACCTAGAAGTAGGAAGAGGAAGTGATGAGCAACCCCGCAGAGTCCTGGTATTGTGATCCTGAACTGCAAATCCGATAGACCTTGGGGGCAGCAGGAAGAAGAAGTGAACACACAGCCCATGATGGCTGTGCCAGAGAGCTGTGCTCTAGTGTCCCACAGCTTCTGGCCTGAGCCACTGCAGTCACGTGGCTGCACTTCCTGAATCAAAGGTAAATGTCTGTTCACATCTGTTTCAATTTAATCTCTGCAATTTAGGCTAACCTGCAAAGACTGAACCAGTTCAGCCTTGGGCTTTTTGACTGTCTGTACTTAGCCTGTTAGGCCCACATTTCCTGAGCATAACAAACAGGCCTGTCTTCAGTAGCAGCAGTATCAGATGTTTTACAGGACGAGATATTGTTAACAAGTTCTCTGTAGCAAGTATATTGCTTGTACTAAATACTCAATTTGGATACTGGTAAATCAGACTGTACAAACAGAGAAACAAATTAATTGCTTTCAGCGATCTAGTTGGAAGATGCTGCTTCAAAAGACTATGAGATATACCAGAAAGAAAAAAAAAGGAAGTGTATGAAATATTAGAAGGTGTAACAGGAGAAGAGATCATTTAGTAACGACAGCTCCCATTTTTTCTTGTTTGTTTATTGGGGGGGGGAGGTAAGGGGGAGGACAAACATAATCCTTCATAGTTAAGTAACTGTTGTGTTATTGCTTCAAGGAAGGTACTGGAAGTGACTAACTTGCTCCTTCTTGATCAGTGTGTGTGTGGGGGGGGGGGGGGGGGACACATGTATGCAGGATGGCCTGACCGACTTAGAGCAAAAGCCTTGTTAATAAAATTGTTTATTCCATCTTGAGTCAGCATCCTTTACTCTGAGGTATTTAAACCAGGGGTGGAAAATTCTTTTGGGCAGAGAGCTACTTACCAAGGTTTGGCAAGTAGTCAAGGGCCGCAGGGACAGCCCAGTCCCTTGACAGGAGCCCCACCCCCTGGTTGCCATCTTGGGACCAGAAGTCCTGCCCATAACCTCTGCAACCAGAAGTCCCTTCCCTTGCCCCTGGGAGTACTCCTTTGGGGAAGAGAGTTTGCCATTGTAGAACGGGGAAAAAAAACAAATTATATACTAAAAATATCAAACACCCATAATAATATATTTTAATTTAATTAAAAATATATATTTTTGTCCCGATTTGTATTCATTTGTGCTGTATATGTAGAAGTCATTGCATAATAGCTCAAAATGCAGTCTTACTCTTGTATAGTGTGGGGGGTGTGCAGGGATATCATGGGGTATGGGTGGGTGTAGGGTTTGAGAGGAGCTGTGGTTGGGTGGGTATGGGGAGGTGTGTGTGTGTGTGTGTGTGTGTGTGTGTGTGTGTACACGGTATTTGTGGGGTGTGTGATTGTGTGTGGGGGAGGGTGTGGCTGTGGGGTTTGCAGGAAGGTTTTGAGGGTATGTGGGGTGTACACAGGAGTACCTGCACCCACCTGAGCCAGTCACCACCCGCCCTACAAAAGCCCAGAGCCCAAACGCCCTGTGGCACCTCCCCACCACCACCAACAGCGCACAGCCCCAGCACTCCCTGTGCTCACTCTGCACCGCCTGGCCACATGCAGGGGTAGTGGCGGGGACCAGCATGTGCAGCTGGGCAGAAACTTGGCACGGGGAAAGTGGCTACTCCACCTTGCTGCTGCCAGGCAGTTTTTGTTGTGGCTGCGCAGAGCCAGCACTAGGCTGCAATGTACATCCTTCACCGCCACCTGTGAGCTGCCCTGTGGGAGCTCCACACCATCACTGCTGCCACACTGTGCAACTTGGAGGCAGTACTGAAGAAGCCACACACCAGCAGCCCTTTTTTTGGCCACAACCAGAAGTGCCCTGCAGCAGCGAGGGGGAGGAACTGCTTTCCCTGTGCCAAGCAGCAGTTTCTGCCCAGCTACTGCTGTCACTGCTGCTCAGCCCCAATGGGCAAGCCCGGAGCTGGTGTGGGGCCCAGGCTCAACAGCAGCATGTGACAAACTGCTGCTCAGAGCAAGGGAAAAGTGGCCCCTCCCCCTCCAACCCCCAGTCCTTTCTGGTGCAGCCACTCAGAGCCAGCGTGGGGCTGCCCCGTGTCTGCTATGTACTGCCACTGCTGCCTCGTGGGCAGCCCAGAGGCAGCAGTGACGCAGCAGAGACCCAGGACAGCCCTGCAGAGGCTCCAAGTTGATGCATAAGGAAGTGGCAGCAGTGGGAGGGGGAGGAGCTACTTTCTACCCCCGCGCTAAGCAGCAGTTTGTCCCGCACTGCCGCTGCTCATCTCAGACAGGCGAGTCTGGGGCACGCGGGGTCAGGGCTGTGCATGCTGGCCCCCACCTGTAGCATGGGGCTGGGGCAGGGGGCCCCAGGTGTAAGCAGGTGTACGAGAGCCAGCAATAGCTGGACAGGAGCATGGGGCCCACGCCGACAGGGCTCAAAGTGGGGCCACAGGAGTCCAGGATCTCGGCCAGCAGGGGCTCCATGCAGCTGGGCCAGCTCCCCTCTCTCCCTGCTGGCACATCCCAGCCCAGCCCAGCTCAGCTCCGCTCCATAGACCCTTGCTAGCCCGTGCTCCATGCTCCTGGCCTCAGGACACCAGCTTGGGTCCCATGTTCCCCACACACCTGCTTGCTTCCACTTCCCCCCTGCCCCCACAACTGCTTTCCCCACTTTCCAGCCTGCCTGCCAGCCACTCTGCACTACATGGCTCCCAGCTGCATGGCTGGACCTCTGGACTTAGCAGCAGCAGCCCAGCCTTCACCTGCCTTCCTGCCCCCCCTTCCTACCCACATTTTTCACTCCGGAGCAGGAAGACATGAACAGCTCCATGGTCCCAGGCCAGAAGTCTCTGCTAGGAAGGGGCTTCCAGTTGGAGGGTCAGGGCCAAGCAGGACATGCTATTGCAGGATCCTGCTGTGGCTTCCCCTGGGTCCTACTGCCTCTGGCTCCTACCATCTTTGACAGGCAGCCAGGGGCAGATAAATATTAATTTTCTAAATTTCTAGGGAACCTGCTGGCCCGATAGAATGGCCTGGTGGGCCAGATCCAGCCCACAGGCCATATTTTGCCCACCCCTGATTTAAACCAAAAAAAAAAAAAAAACCCCCACAAAAAAACCCACGTATGTTGTCAGTAAAACTGAACCTGCCTTGCATCTGGGTGTTGAGTCATTTGACTGTTCTGATCAAAATAAAGTATGGACAAATGAGAGATATTAGGTTGCATTTTGTTACAAGCTACGAAAAGTTGGTTGATGACTGGTGGCTAATTGCTACCAATTACCCCAAAACTTTCATAATCTGTCAGATGAACTCCATGAATGGGAGTGACATTTGTGTAATCACTTTTTGACCTTGTGGCTAAGATCAAGTTTAAGGACAAGTAACTTCTAACAGGAAGACTACAGATACGGTGATTTAAAAATGAGGTAATAATAAAGTACTGTACTTTCCAACAATGCTAAGAATTTTCACTCCATCTCTAGATTAGAATATTCAGAAGGATCCCCCCGAATTCCCCAGGCATTTAAAAGAGCAAAGAGTCTGGCTAAGAATGTTATCCAAATAAAAAATTCAATCCGTACATTAGCAAATAAAATACTACATTCAGTGTGACAAACTACCTCAACAATCTCAATGTACATGTACTTAATCAGGCATAATTCAGAAACAGACACTAAAAGAAATCAATTAATTAGTACTTTGAAAAATGTTGTGAATTACACACTAAGAGAAATAGGCAGACAAGGTTCCTTGGGTGAATTTGATATCTTTTATTAGACCAACCCAAATAGTTGGAGAAAAGTTATTAAGCAAGCTTTCGGGTTCAAAAACCCTTCGTCAGGCTAAGGAAGTTTCACCAGTTGGTGTGTGCTCTTCCACTACAGCTGTGGAATGTTAAGCAGTGTTAAAGTTAAAATGTGCTATGAGCAGTCACATGTTAAATGTTGATACTATTTTTTCCTGCACAGCTCTAACTTGCCACTAGAAGGCTGGCAAGCAGCGTGTGGCTAGGACACCTGTGCTATATCACTGCTCTTAGAGGGGTTGGAGGGAAGTGCATCTTGGGATGTGAGAAGACCACAAAATTGTTCATTTCATCTCTGTGGAGCAGATTTAGATTACCCTAACATGAGCTAGAAAGCACAGCCCAAAATTAACTTTCACCTTAAGTGGTGTAACTTTAAGATGCTCAGGGGGCGCTTAGTGAGTTAGCAAGCTTTAATGTACAGACACTCGCACTTGAAGTGTCCTTAATATGGTCTCAATGCAACTTGCAACCACAGTGGCATAGCTGGCCACCAGGTCTAGCTGCTGGAAGCAAGTATTCCAATGACAATTTAATATAGATACAAAGCTGCTGATTTCAATCCAGTTAGCCAGTTTCCATACACTGCTGGTCACAGGGATTATTACAAACCCAGACCCATGTTAAACAAGCATTGCCAAGACCTGGCTCAGTGCATCATCATGTATTTAGTGTTATAACGCATCATGGAAAATCTCTTCAATTAGCATGCTTTCAACATAACTTTAGGATCCGAAACTGAACTTCCCTTCTATGCAATACTACAGCATTTAGAAAGCTAGTTGCTTTCTAAGAGTCTTTCAAATCACACTTATTTACAGCCTACTCTTGAAAGTTAAAAAAAAAAAAAAAAAAAATCAAACCCTAACCATCTGTACTATAAACGCAGCTGTTTATTTGTATTTACAGTTATAAAAATATTCAGATGCTCCATTAACTTTCACTTACTTGAATATTAGAATGCAAAACTGGTAAAAATAAGAACAGTATTGGGCAATTATCATAACTGTGCATGTCTTTTCAACAAGAAGTCCAGTGTAAATACCACTTCTCATACTCTCCACTACTAGCTTAACCTGTGTGGTATGTACTTGACACTAAATCTAAATTGGTACACAACTATGATGATTTTGGCAAGATTGTTACTAATAATGTTCCATAAAGAAAAATAAGTAAAACAATGCATTTCCTGTCATATTAATAGCAATCTTCTCTTTTTTAAAATCATCTGGACTATTTTTTCATATAAATGCTAAAAACATAAATTATATACGCCTTCTATAAGGATATTCCTTCTCTAGTCAGCCATTGTTGGGAATTTTAAGCTAATAAATATGTTTTTTCACAACTTGATGTTTAACCATAACATTTTAGTTCAACCAACACTACCTTTAGCAAAATGCCCAAATACTGTAGATAATTATTTGGCTTGGCTAGAAATTATTGAGTTTCAGGTCACACAGACATAAGACAACAGATTGTGTGTAAAGTTTTAGAAACTTTTTGGTGTGTGAAAATTATTCAAAATGATAATATACAATATATCTTAATTATAACACCAAGCCAGTGTTTCCTTCAGAGCAAAAATACTGTAATTTTTTTGTGATTACTCTAGATTCAAGGGAGTGGGTTTTATACAATTACAACTATGTATTAGAAAGCATTAATTTATCTCTAAGTGATAAGTAATGTTTCAAAAGGGAAAGTTCTCTTTTGTAAAACTATTGCACACCTACTAACCGTTTCCTGTATAACATACACATTCACAATATCCACAATAACACACAGATACATGTACACAAGTGCTATGCAAGTCATCTTACCTTGAGCATTTCTTGTCATATAAAACAGAGAACTTAGTAATTCTGACCTTTTCCACAATTCAAGTCTGTAAGGACTGTAGTCAATGTAATTCTAGTACAATAATTGCCAATGTATATTTCCCACAACTCCACTTAACAGACTGAAAAGCTACAAAAATTTGAATCCAGCAACAGTCTCATAAATCTTAACTTTATCCTGACCCTAGTGAATACCCAATGTGCTTTTAATTTAACTTCCACTTTACCAAAATCTTACTGACAGATCAAAAGAGCCTTGGCACATCTGAATAACCAATGTGTTAACTACATTAGCAACAGTATCTACCACAGTAACCTATATTAGCAACATGCGCACGCACACACACACCCCCCCAGAAATGGCAAAGAGGAAGAATAAATTATGATCCCTGTCAGGCATGGATATGAACTGCTAAAGATTAAATATTTTGTTTCATTTTTGAAAGACTATGGAATCGAGACCAGTGATGTTGAGAAATACTGTCAGTAAAATTAATTTCTTCTTTCTATGTGGATAGAGAGAGTTCTGACAACTGTGATGACAACAAAAATCTATCTTCAAGTGTTTATGATCCATCTGTAAAGATTCCATCCAGGATGAATACTGGAATGAGGAGTCTTAAGCCAAAAACAACTTCTTTAGAAGTTGAAATGATCCAAAAACTTGGCTTTGGGGATATAGTTTGGAAAGTTAAAATTTAGCAAACAGTCTACATGATCAAGTGCATTTTTTTCTCCCCAAATACCACAAGTGAAATGGCTGAGTCACTGAACTTTGAAAAGTGAAATTTCAAAAGAAAAAAAAAAAAAATGAAAAACACCAAACAAACCAGACTGTGGTTCTTCAAGAATGATGCTTCTGCATACTCACATTTGTTGTTGTTGTTACCTCATAGGGCTGCCCTGCAGAAACTTTAGTGAGCAGTATGTATGGGGGTCCTCTCTCACCCCAAGTCACCAAAGTAGTAAGAAAGATGGTCAGAGACCCCAAACATGGCTAAGCAACAGTCTCAAAGAAAGGGTTATTAGGTAACTATTCTTTGATTACTGGGAACTGCCTACTCTTCTTTGAGTGACCTCTGCATATTCATATTAGCCATCAGTACAAATCACTCACCACAGCAAGCAGAAGAGCTTTAAGTACCGGTGAACTGAAAAACTGCCAAAAAGCTTAAACTGTGGCTATCGTATCAACAATATTAACTCTCTCTCTCTGATCAGGCCAAAATGAAATAGATATAGAACCAAAAGCAGCAATTCTAAGGGTGGGGGGGTGATAAGTGCAAAAGAAAATGCAAAAGTAAATTAACCTCCTTCCCCTTTGCATTGTGAATGTCTTGAAACATAAGTGGCTCAAGTGTTAGCATTACAAAGGGATGCTATATTTTATTCAGTCTTACATGCTGATAAAGATGGTACTTTTAGGTATCTGTTTGTGGACATGAATGTAAAAAAAATATAACAGAAAATGAGACAGATGAGGAGAGGAAAGCATGAGTGCAAAAACAAGGAAGGCTTTAAAATAGAATAAAGTCTTCAACTTGAAAAAACAGTATCATGAATATTTGAGGGGAATTGGATTAACACAACACAGCTGGGTTTTGACCTCTGTAAACAAAAGTGATACAATGCAGATTTCACCTCGGACAAGGTATAGATGTTCATTTTCTACTGGGAGAATTGCCATTCTCCTGCTAGAAACCAACGATGTGCAGAGATTCAGGATTTTTCTCCCAGAATAAAAATGGCTGCTCCAAGAGAAAAATAGCCTGACAACAACCAGGGTCAAATCAGTCTTCAAGAGAGTTTCTTCTGGTAGACTGAACTTCTATACCATTTCCCTCATCTTAACTCCTCCTGGGGACCAGAGCTAGAGGGGTGGAGGAACACCTGCATAATCCAGCTCCTGGGCTATTTTTCTACCAGAAGAAATTTCTTACATTAAAAATGAATTTCTGTATGCAGCCTCAGGTAGATAGCAAGTTTCATGCATTGTGGGCTAAGGAATAGTACTACACAACAATTCAAATGGATGAAGTTCTATCCACAAGTAGAGCAAGAGATAGTAGTATTATTAGGGATTAGGGAGAAGGTAAGACAGCATGGCACCTGAAAGACTAACTTGTTCAGAGGCATAAGCTTCCACAGGCAACAGCTACGAAAGCGTATGCCTCTCTGAATTAGTTAGCAGTTGTTGCCCAGATCTGAAACTCATACCTCTCTAAGCAAGTTGGTCTCTAGGGTGATACTTTGCCCTGCCTTCTCAAGTTTGGTAAATTTAGGAACTTTGATGAATTGCAATCCCACTGGTTACATTCACTATCTGGAGACAAAAGTCTGTGTATCCTTGCACTACCATAGAATAGAATCAAGTAGTAAAACAGAGGCTTATTTATTTATTTATTAGATTTATATGCTGCTCTCCCTGAAAGAGCCTCATGGCAGCTTATAATAAAAAAACAGGTACATGATAAAGACAAATAAAAATAAAAAATAAAATAATATGCAATAGAACAGCATTTCATAGATTTTATAGACATTAAGGCTGGAAGAGACCTCACAAGATCAATCAGGTCCAGCCCCCTGCCCAAGGGGTAGGAAGTCAGTGGGGTCAGATCACCCGAGCAAGAAAAGCATCCAAGCATTTCTTAAAGGTATCCAGAGCAGGTGCTTGCACCACTCCGGGGGTGGGGGTCTATTCCAGACTAGAGATTCGGACTATAAAAGAAGTTTTTCCTTATGTCCAGTCTAAAATGGCCTTCCAGCTGTTTGTGATGGTTAGACCTCGTCTTCCCATGTGGTGCCCTGGCAAACAGACAGACATACTCCCAGTTATACACCCCTTATATACTTATAGGTTGCCACCAAGTCATCCCTTAGCCTTCGCTTCTCCAGGCTGAAGAGTCGCATGCCTCTCAGTGTCTCCTCATAATGCCTACTCTCTTGACCTCTAATCATGTGTGGCTCTCCTCTGGACTCTCTCAAGCTTCTTCACATCCTTTCTAAAGTGTGGAGCCCAGAATTGGATGCAGTACTCCACCTGCAGTCTCACCAAGGCTGAGTAAAGTGGGAAGATGACTTCTTAGGTCTTGCTTGAGATGCATCGGTATATGCAAGCCAGAGTTCTGTTTGCTTTGCTGGCTGCGGCATTGCATTGATAGCTCATGTTCATCTTGTGGTCAATCACAACCCCCAAGTCTCTTTTGGTCATAGTGCTATTGAGTGTAGCACTGCCGAGCCTATAAGTATAATGTGGGTTTTTTCTCCAGAGGTGGAGCACCTTGCAATTTTCCATGTTGAATGTCATCAGGTTTTGATCTGCCCACCTTGCGAGCCTGTCCAGGTTGACCTGAATTGCCATTGTCAGACAATGCCCCAAAGCTTGACTCCGCCTAATGAAGGCCTGTCCAAATAAAAATTCTTACAACACTCTGATGGCCTAAAAAAAAAAAAAAAAAAAAGAGAAAATTCCAGAGATGAAGAGAAACTACCAACAATAACCTCCCATGTTTTCACCAAATGAACTTGGAGCACAAACAGTGCTGGCCAGAGGTTCCTTTCAGATGACCTTGAATTTTCCCCAGAAAGCTACAGGAAGCCGATGCAAGCTCTGGGCCATTGAAGTTATGTGCTTCTAGTGAAACCTCCCCCATCAGAAGGTAGGCTGCTGCATTATGCATCAGATACAACTTCCAGATGGTTCTAAAGGGCAATCCCATTTAGAGTGCATTGCAGTAGTCTAGCCTCGAGTTTATGAAGGCATGGATGATGGTGCCCAGATCTGAATCTGGAAGAAAAGTTTGCAGCCTTCTCACCAGACAGAAGTTCATGAAAAGGGTTTTAGTCACCAATGTAACCTGAAGATCCAGGTACAGGAAAGGATCTAGGAGCACCCAAAGGCTATGAAACTGAGTAAAAGAGCAGAGAGGCTAAAGCCCATCAGTTATAAATGTCTTCCCCTCTGCCCCACCAAATCACAAGGTCTGCAATCACCATAGTCTGCCCTGTCTGGATTCAGCTTCAGCTGGTTCACCTACATCCAATCCCCAACTGCAGTCAGGCACTGAGTGCAGCTGAACCCTACAAGGCCTGAGTCAGATGGGGAAAAAAAATGCTATACTGATGGCACTTCACAAGCGTCATCTGCATATTATATCCAGGACAAAAGCCAGGCTGTCAGGGGTCTAGGAATCCAAAAACGTCCAGGTGTGCCTAGTGCTCCTGGATGGCCATCTGTTCAATGACCTTCCCCAGGAAGACGAAGCTAGAAACAGGGCAACAGCTGTATGGGAGTCAGCCCCAGAAGAGGCTTTTTTGGATAGCGGACGGACAATCACAACACTTAAAAACATCTGACATCACGTCCTCCTTAAGGGAGACATTAACAACTGCCCCCCATGGCAATCAATCTAGTTCATAGCTGAGTGATCACACACATTCCCTACCAGCCATGTCCTCTGCATCAGTGGGTGATGCAACTAATCTATATAGACCATACTCCCCCAACACTAAATTTTGATTCTGTAGCTAAGCTGGTAGCTCCCAAGCTATGCCAGATATAAGCAACTTTGTCTACGAAGTAGGTGGTAAACTTGGCATAGTGGACTGGAGATAACTGTTTCTGGTTAGAGACAAAATAGGCTGCTTCCAGGTGGAAATGGAGCACCAAAAATCCCAGATTATTTTTTTTTTTCCTTGGGAAAACCAGGATGGAAACAGGCAGTCAGAGTAGCAGGAACAGAAACAGGCAGATACTAGACAACACTGCAGACAGGAGCGAAGCACTGGTTTCAACTAGGCAAGGTGCAGGAAGGAATGAGGCAGGAGCAAGGCATAGGTTTAGGTTAGGCATGCACACAGACAGGATTGAGGCAAGGATCAAGGAGAGGGTTAAGCTAGGCAAAGTTCAGAAGGGATCTAGGCAGGAGTGAGCAAGCAAGCAGACAGGTTGTCAGGATTCTAGCCAAACAGTCTATTCCCTCAGACAGCTCTCTGCTATCTGGCCTGAGCTTATAAAGGCCTGTGTGGGTAGGCCCCCTTCCTCAGTCAGTGCCCTAATTACTTCCAGCTGGGGTCTGGAGCAGGATCAGCCTCAGCTGGGCCTAGACTCCTTATAGGGAATGTCAAAGTTTGGGCAAGTACACATATAAAGGAGAAACATGCAGTGACCTAGTTCAGCAG
>NW_005842253.1:623878-625139 GCF_000455745.1 Alligator sinensis
TTTTTAAAGCCTATCTTCCAAAGGAAGTACTGATACGGATAGTGGAATGTAGGGGCACTTTTACACATGCTCCAGGGGTGGTAGTGGGGAGAGGTGGTAATTAAATTAGAGTGGCTCTGAGAGCTGCTCTAATTAAAAGGCCGCAGTGTCAGCACCCCTGCACTTCAAAATGGTAGCAGGGGCACTTGAACTAAAGCTCATTCAACAAGCTTTAGTTTGAGCACCCCCACCACCATTTTGAAGTGTGGGGACACTGATACATGAGACGTGGGAGGCTGCTGGGCCATGGGAATTACCACGCTCCAGCAGACTTGATTAATCGAGAATGTTCTGATGCGCTGTAATTACAGTACATCAAAGCAGCCTCCACACTCGTGTACAGGCACCCTAGATGTCTTGAAGCAGTAATGGCCTTAAAATGAAAGATGGCAGAAGGCAAAGTAGATCTGCAGCTTATAGGCTAACTAAATCATATTATGCACACAGACATGCACAAGTTTTTGAGAGCCCTAGTTCACTTCATCAGGTTCTGTGAAAAGATATGCACAGAATAATGTGTAAAATGGAAACAGTGATTTGAAGACAAAAGTCAGGAAAGGGGGTGGGAGAGGCAAACAAGCAAGCAACAAACCTACTGTAGCAAAGGAATATAGAAGCTAACCCAGGTAATGTCACAAGAATCCACAATCCCTGCTTGGACCATTTTGAACACAATCCAGTGTGAGGATGAATTCTTATTCTGCTATTTCCAACTCAAATTTGCCTTTAAAGTTTTCCTGCCTACAAAACAGCCACTCGCATCAGTGATGAAATGTCCAGGAAACTTAAAATGTTCTGCTTCAGGCATTTGTGCTTTTCTAGAGCTGATGTTAGATCAGTGTTCAGAACTCCCAGCCTGTCCAATGTAGACAACAAAGGGGTATTGTAAGCAGGTGATGGCATATATGGCATTAATAGAATTAGAGGCAAATAAAACTCAATCATTACATTCTATATTTGTTGGTCCAGTGATGGTGTGGTCTGTACTGATGAGGGGCATATCTGACATATGGATCTATTACAAGGCCTAGTGCTTCAGTGAGAAAGATAGTTAGGTAGCCCATTGCTTAAGAGACACACTGAGATTGGGGGACTGTCTGTAAGCCAGGATAGGTTTGTTCCCCATGCTTATTTTGAGATGGTTATCCTTTTCTAAGAGGGGCTGAAAGTCATTAATTTCAGCTGGAGCCCTGCACTGCCGGGGGGGGGGCCCCCCGGGCAA
>NW_005842253.1:625575-646720 GCF_000455745.1 Alligator sinensis
CCCACGTGCAATGGTGCCAGTGGCCTGACCCTGGTGCCTACTACCATGTACAGCTCCCAGGACTCTGCCAGGGCAGCAGAGTGGGGGCTGAGCCAACACGGCTTCATCGTGCGAGGCTCCCCATTGTTCCTGGCTGAGCCCTGGGAACTGCATGTGGGAGGCAGGGAGCAGGGCCAGGCTGCCAGCTCCATCACATGGGACTCCTCACAGCAGCACATAGCTCCAACCAAGTCCCAAGAGCTGTACATGAGCCACAGGGAACCCCACACTCCCACTGGCCTGAGCCCCATGCTCTCACTGACCTGGGCTCTGCCCCAGCACTGCCAGCCCTAGCCCCAGTGCAGGCCCCACACTCCCACCCAGCTGCAGCTTCTCCTTCACCTCCTGCTGCTTCTCTACCTGCTGCCCAGAGTACTGCAGCAGGGAGAGGAGTCAGAGCCACTGGAGGCTGGGGGAACCCAGCAGTTCCCCAGGCTGCTGCAGCTGTGTGTGCTGGCTGGGGCCCTCCTGCAAGCAAGGGTGGGAGTGCAGCATGCTGCCCCATCGGGAACGGGCAGGGTTCAGCCCCATGCAGAGCACAGCAGGGGCAGCTGTAGGACGGCCTGGATACAATTGATTGGTGGGTGCCTGCCTACAGGCCAAATGAAATTGCCTGTTGGGCCAGATCCAGCCTACGGGCCATAATTTATCCACCCCTGGTTTAAGATGAAAGTTGGTGGCATGAGAATAGCTGTAGCAGTCAACTGCATTCTGATACGACGCGGTACAAATGTGCAATGCAATATAGTGCATTGCAAACCTTCACTGTAGTGTCTAAGAAATGAATTTGCTGAGTGAAGTATTCCAAAATTAATCTGATGGAGGGGTGGAAGTTGTTTATAGTTTCATAGTTGGTAGGGTTGGAAGGGACCTGAGCATATCATCAAGTCCAGCCCCCTGCCATGGCAGGAAAGAATGCTGGGGTCAAACGACCACGGCGAGGTGATTATCCAGCCTCCTTTTGAAGACCCCCAGGGTAGGAGCGAGCACCACTTCCCTTGGAAGTTGTTCAAGATCCTAACCGCCCTGACTGTGAAGTAGTGTTTCCTGATGTCTAGCCTGAACCTACTCTCAGTCAACTTGTGGTCATTATTCCTAGTTACTCCTGGTAGTGCTCTGGGGAACAGGTACTCTCCCGTTCCCTGCTGGTCCCCCCTGGTAAGTTTATAGACGGCAACCAGATCCCCTCTCAGCCTTCTCTTGTGGGGGCTGAACAGGTTCAGGTCCCATAGCCTCTCCTCGTAGGACCTGCCCTGCTGCCCCCTGACCATGCAAGTGGCCCTCCTCTGGACCCTCTCAATACTGTCCACATCCCTCCTTTAGAGATGTCACTCATTCACAAAAGTTCAACATTCCAGCACATAAAAAATTTACTACTAGTTGATGCAACTGTAGTTGAACACATTTACACACTATTCTATATTTTAACTGTCCTGAAGTTGCAGAACTACCACACTTTAAAAATCAGTATATGATCATATGTGACCATGCTTAGCTTTGCCCAGGTAAGTAGGATCATGTTGTTCCTCACCAGTTCCAGAGGTTATTTACTAGGTAAGCCAGTAAATATAGTGTTGATCTACTGCTTCTTGGAGCTGAAATAACTTAATTTGCATCTGTACATCCAATTCTTACAGGATTTTCACTGCTTAAATGACATGCAATATGCTTTACATTTCTTTAGTACAGTGATTCTGAACCAAGGTGCCACAGCACTCTGGGGTGCCTTGAGATCCTTTTAAAAAAGTGCCATGGGGTTTCACACAATGTTAGCACTGTTAGGTTTACAACCATGACATACAAGATAAACCCAGAAATTTCAAATAGAAATCCACAGTTGTCATCTTTCCATGTTCTTTGCAACAGAAAAACTGCTGTTATATTTCTGCAGTCTAAAAGAGAGTGAAAACTAAGAGTTGGTAGTTTCCAAGGCATGTCTTGAGTCTATCCACGGTTGCCTTCAGTCTAAAAACGTTGAGAATTATTGCCTTAGTATTATTCTATGAACTGTACTTTAGGGATTTCATATTTTTACTTGCATTTCAATCTCTTGCATCCAGAAAGGATATTCTGAATGCTCTGAGAAGGTATTGGAGATGTATTTAAAGTATAAAACTAATTTTTCCTTGTTTGAAGTACTTTCCCTAGCAACAGCTACAACCCTCAAGTATTAAGATGGCAAACCTCATATTTAAAAGAAACTCAAGCATAAGCCTGTATTGCCCTCAATCTTCAGGTTTCATTATAGCCAACCAAATTAGGTTTCACAGCAGTCTTTACTCCACCCCATTTTACTATGAAATGATGCATCAACGTTTACCCTACATACAGACAGACAAAACCCCAAGACTGAATCAATTCAGTCTTTGCAGGGTAGTCTAAGCGGCATAGACTGAACCAAGAAGCAAGTGAACAGACCAGACATTCACTTTTGATTCTGGAAATGCAGCCAAATGCCTGCAGTGATTCAGGCCAGAAGTCAGGGGATACTAAAGCATGCCTCCCAGCCTGCTGGAAGAAGGGAAGGGAAGGGAAGGGAGCTGGGAGAGAAGCCCTCTGAGGCTTCCTCTCCCCCCCAGCTCAAGCACAGACAGCGGGCAGCATGCTGTAGTGGGGTTTAAATGCCCTCCCTGGCTTGCACAGGACCCCAGCTGGGGTCTGCCTGGGACAGCAGTCCTGGCCAGGCTTTTCCCCTGCTCCCTACTCGAGCAGAGAGTGGGGGGTGTTGGTAGGCCCCAGCTCAGGGTTGACACGCTGAGGTGGGACTGGCATGCTGAGGCAGGGGTAAGGAGGGTTTAAACCCCCTCCCTGGCCCTCATGGGACTCCAGCTTGACAGAAGTCATGCCCTCCCCTGCCAAGCAGACCCTAGCTTAGGTCACGTGAGGGCCAGAGAAGGGGGTTTAAACCCCCCTTCCCTCTGCCTCGGTGTGCCAAGCCTGGGGCCTGGCCACATCCCCTGCTCAAGTGGGGAGCAGGGAAAGCCTGCTAGGGGCTGCCCCCTCCCACAGGAAGACACCAGCTGGGGTCCAGACCCAGGTTTCCTCCCCTGCCCCGTTCTCAGCCAGCCAGAGCATTGGTATTGTTCTGGCTAGAGAAGAGATGGGGCTAACCCTGCTCTACGGAGCAGACAACATGGCCCAGCCCAGGACTACAAAGCAATCAGGGATGCTGGGGGACTGTGAGTTAACTTGCACTGGGAAGGCGTCTGGGACAGAAGTTCCATAAACCGGTTTGACCTAAATTAGTTAAGTCTGTTACTACATCCAACTAGGTTTATCTTAAACCAGTTTCAGCTATTTTGAAAGCAGTTTATGTGCACTGAACTTCTGTTGTATTTCAAAATTTGGATCAGTTTCTGATCACTTAAACTGGTTTATGTGCAACTTCTGTCCCTTGCCCAAAAGGAGGCATTATACAGGGTACTGCAAGACAGGCACATAAGATACAGAAATCCCTGCTCAACAGTGAAGTCACAAATTTCAGGTTCACATTGTGGGCAATTCATCAATCTACTGTATTTTTGGTCTTAAAGGGCTATACTCAGCAAGGCTCTGAGCCCCAGAAAACCCCAATCTTAGGAGTACTTGGCATAAATCTTCATAACTGCACAAATAAATGCAACTCCTGACTGACATTCCTACAATTTCTCATCTCTGGTATTATTCAGAGTGGAATAGACATAACTTTGAAATCGAGTGTGGGTAATGAATAGGAAATTATTTCATACAAATCCCCGATTGTATTTTACTGCAGTGCACATGAACTGATGTGACAGGGTAAAATAGTATATGGTAAAAAGTTAATTCACTGGGATATGCAGAGGTTCTGCTTCTTGCACAAATCAGGGTCCTAAATGTGCAATATTATATAAGAAAAAATGCCTGATAAATTTAGGGTTGTTGGCACAATGAGTGATAGGATAAGCAAAGACAAAGCATCTGTAAAGAGTCACCTGGAGAAGGCCCTCCTAAAGCTTGATTGGGGTTTTCAAAAGGAGCCTAAGCATGTTAGCTGCCTAGCTGCTATTGGAGAAGACAAGAAAAAAAACTATGGAGCCAGGCTACCTGTTAAGCTACTTTTAAATTTGTTAAGATGGCATGATCGAGAAAGCACTCTTCTCTACCTCAAAGGGCTATGTGGTAGAGGTTTGGAATTTAACAAATATAGGGTGTCTCTCAAAAAAACTGCACATTCACACTTCAGACAAAAGAATACAGAGACATCAATTGATAGTCCTGATTTCTTAAAGTATAAAGTACAACTTACAACATATACTACTGTAGTTATTGGAAAAGCATTCACCACTGGCATCCAGGTACTCATCATAGTGGTGGACATAAGAGCATTATTTACATTCACAGTTTTGGGACACGATTCATAAAATACAATTCTACTGCACTATAATTCAGAAAAAATAATGGGGTTCACTAAGATTATCTATGACTAGAATGCTTCAAAGAAGTCTTTAAAATTTTTGTCTATTAATCTACACAGGCAAAAACGCTGTCGCCTTGAAGTTGTGAAACATTAAAATGATCTTAATTTAATTCACTGATTTAATGCTAAGAGAGAGACTAAAAACTACAATCAAGAAAGCTCAGTTTAAAACGTTACCCCTGAAAAATAGGAATTGAAAAAAAATCATATTTGTATGAAATGATTCTAAAGCAACCTTCTTATACTTAAGAAGATGCTGTTTACTATGGAGAAAACATGCATCTGATGCTGTGGTATTTTAATTCTACACATGGATGTTCACGTTACTATAAACAGAAAACCAACGGGATTTGAACATCAAGCTAAGCAGCAGTTTTGCTGGTTCCTGTAGGAAGTCAGAGGAACCACTAGACTTATTCTGGGTCTGCAGTCTTCAAGAACAACAAGATTTCTTCTGTCCTTTTCTTTGCTGTTACTGTGGAATGGAGTGGAACGGACACCTCTAACTTTCCCCTGACCCACCTTTAACTTTCCTTTTTGTTGCATTCTAGAACTCTGCTTGGTTCCTGTTCTTTATAGGAATAAAGCTTTCTGGACAACAATTCCATTTTGCTATGGCATTTGAAATTTGTTTTCATTTCACTCTGCACCTATAGCCTAATGGCTACGTCAAAATCTTGTTCAATTTGATTCCTAACAGAAACTGTCATACTAGAGAAGGAGTTTGGACTGAGGTGTCTCACATCACAGGTGAGTACCCTAACATCCAAGCTCCAAGTCTCGTTCTAAACTTCCTGACTATAACTCTGTTGAGGTCAATATTATAGTGAATCTATGCATTTCAAGAAAATGTCATTTTGATCAAAAATGAACCATCCATTTCCAATACTGAGTAACTGAAAGGAAAGGGGCTGGTGCTGTGACAGAAGAGAGTTGGAGGGTAAGATTAAACAAGATCTTATCTGTTTAAACGTAGAGTGAAGATCTTAAAACATTAAGAAACAGCATCCTTAAAATGAATATGGCATAGAAGGTGAAGAAGTTGAGAGGTTCTGTTTTTACAGGGAGTAGGGGTAGGGGGAGTGGAAGAGTGCACGTGTTAGTGTTGAGCATTTCAAATGCAACTACTTATGTTAAATTCAGACCTTTTGCTATAGTCAACATTAATAAATGAGCTTTTGTTGATTCACAGTTTCATTAGAACATACTGCCATACATAGATGATTCTATAAATAACATATATTGGGAGAAATTAATCCTATAAATCACTATCAGCTTTACTAACCCACATGAAAATCATTTAGGCAAATAATGTACTAAAATGAATGTGATGACCATTATCTTAATTAACTTAGCGAAGCTGATTAATATAATTGGACAAACACAGACTTGCTATTTTTAGGTTTATTTTTCAAAGACGCCTTTCAGATACAATGACGATAGGCAAAAGCTTAGACTGACAGAGACAAGTTGTTATGTCTTTACTCACAGAGCAAGAACGTTACATCTGCTGTGTTTTTTTTTCTGGTTTAACTTCAAGCAGGGATATGCTGAGGCTTTCAAGGGAGTAAGATTCATCTCAACCATTCCATTTCTTGTCTCCAAAATACGTAAACATTTTGTCTTTTTAACATATAAATGCAGTCTGATCTGGGAAGAACATTTTATCTGAGGCCCTGGCATAAACCAAAATTACACACCTAAAAGCAGTGTTCCAAAACTATCAGTTCCCCAAATCCCCCAAATCCAGTTCTGCAAATAGAAAAGGTAACAGAAGGGCTGGAAGCCCTCTTGGCTAAACAGGGAAATCACGGTCCTCTTAAGGAAGAGGCTTATAAAGAATGGAAACTTGGGGAGGGCCCCAAGGAAGACTATTCCATGATGGCCCGCATTTGCAGGGAACATATAAGACAGGCTAAAGCAGTGACCAAACCTAGATTAGCAACAGGAATCAACGACAACAAGAAGTCCTTCTTTAGGTGCATAGGGAACAGGAGGAAAACAAATGGGAGTGTGGGGCCACAGCTCAACAACTCAGGAGAGCTGGTTACTGGCACCCAGGAGAAAGCTGAACTCCTGAATGATTACTTCACCTTGGTCTTTCACCAGATCGAAGGGAAAGCCATGCTAGGTAGAGTACAGGATGAGCACGGTAGGAATAAATTGCCTTCCTAATATTCCCATAGAACTGGTGGTAATTTTTAAACACCAATTTATAAACTACACCAATTAAAAAAATTAGACATATGCAAGTCAGTGTGACTGGATGATCTTCATCCAAAAGTGTTGAAGGAGCTGGCTGAAGTCATCGTGGAACCCCTAGCAAAACTCTTCCACAACTCATGGCACTCTGGAGAAGTCCCTGAGAACTGGAAGAGGGCCAGTGTTGCTCCCATCCACAAGAAGGGCAGGAGGGAGGACCCAGATAACTATAGGCCAATCAGCCTAACTTCCATCTTAGGGAAAATCCTAGTTCATTAAGGAGTCTATCTGCAATAAGCTTCCAGAAGATAAGATGCTGAATGACAGCCAGCATGGCTTCATCGCGGGCAGGTCTTGCCTTACCAACCTCATCTCCTTCTATGACCAGGCAACTCGCCACCTAGACAGGAGAGAGCAGGCTAACATTGTATGCTTTGACTTCCAAAAGGCCTTTGATCTAGTATCCCATGATGTCCTCATGAGAAAATTGGAGGATTGTGGGCTTAACTCTGAGACAGTCAGGTGGGTGGGAAAGTGGCTGCAGGATAGGACCCAGAGAGTCATAGTGAATGGATCTGTGTCATCCTGGCGAGAAGTGGGCAGCGGTGTCCCACAGGGGTTTGTGCTCGGTCCAGTACTTTTCAACATCTTTATTAACGATTTGGATATGGGGGATGAAGAGCTCACTGGCCAAGTTCATAGACGACACCAAGTTATGGAGAAGTGTGGTCATGCTTGAAGATGGGCTACAGATACAGGCGGACCTAGACAGGCTAGCAAGTTGGGCAGATCGGAATCTGATAAAGTTCAACGTTGAGAAACAAAGTACTCCACCTCGGTAAGAGCAACCCCCAACACACCTACAGGCTTGGTGATACCAAACTGACTAGCACCACAAATGAAAGGGACCTAGGGGTAATAACAGACCATAGTATGAATACGAGCCGGCAGTGCGATGCTGTAGCCAGTAGGGCAAATAATACTCTGGCATGCATCAATCAGTGCATCTCCAACAAAACCAAGGAGGTGATTCTTCCACTCTACTCAGCACTGGCGAGACCGCAGCTGGAGTAGTGTGTCCAGGTCTGGGCACCACACTTTAACAAAGACGTAGACAAGCTTGAGAGAGACAGTCCAAAGAAGAGCCACCTGTATAATCAGAGTCTTAAAAGGCAAGCCATGTGAGGAAAGGCTTCGGGGTCTGGGACTGTTTAGCCTGAGGCAAAGAAGGCTGAGAGTGGCCCTGTTAGCAGCTTACTGCTACACTAGGGGAGTACATCAAGGGCTTGGTGAGCAACTGTTCACCATGACACCCGAGGGGAAAAGTAGGAGTAATGGCCACAAACTCCTGGAAGATCGATTCAGGCTCAACATTAGGAAAAACTTCTTCACAGTCAGGGTGTCCAGACTTTGGAATAAGCTCCCTCCAGAGGCGGTGCAATCACCTACCCTGGATATCTTCAAGAGGAGACCAGACAGTCACCTTTCTGGGGTCATCTGACCCCCAGTTATCTTTCATGCTTGGTGCAAGGGGCTGGACCCAAAGATCTTCCAAGGTCCCTTCCGGCCTTACAATCTATGAATCCTATTTGCATATACTAATATTAGTATATCAGTACATTCAATCAGTACTACATGAGGATTCTGAGAGTGGTGGGAGGCCTGCCTCCAATGGATACTTTGTAGAATCAGAGCCTCAGATTTTGTGTTGCTAGCAACATGCATACATTTATAACACGTGGATTCAATTTATAATACTTAAACCCTGTATCAGGAAAAATCTTTTGCGTGCAAAAAGTTTAAAGATTTCTTTTGTTTCTACAGAAGAAAAAGTGCTGTGAAATAAACTTTTAAATGACATTTGTGGAGAGTGTCATAACTAAAAGACAGTGAGATGTTTAATTATTGGCATAGCTTGCATAATCCTTCATTACATGTAAATATGTCCAGAGGAGGCAGCATTCACATTTGTAACAGTATCAAAATATCACAAAGGAGTGCATTAACTGCAACAGCTTGAACTCTACCATCAATATTGGTGCATTTGCTAACCTGATCAAAACACAACAACATTCCATTGTTACTCCACAGTCAGTATCACAAGCAGCTGTTACTCTCAGAAAATTTTCAATCTTTCCAACCCGATATTTAGAACATTAATGTTCTAAAGACAAGAATTTAAAATATTAAAGCAGTTTAAATAAATTGGTTATTTACTGAGAACCGTTTGTTCAAACATTTTCCAGGGAAAGGAGGGAAATTGACTGCTACTAGGGAGATTTAAGTCCCTTCCCTCCCTTCCCCCATCCCCCTGTGCCGAGATACTAAAAGCTAAATCAAAAAAAAAAAAAAAAAAAAAAAAGCACCAGGGAACCAGTGATTTGAATGAGTAAACGGTGACATTTGTCACCTCTCTCCATTTCCTGTTTGGTTTTGAAGATGGCTAACTAAACAAGCTTTTATTGCTGCTCTGTGTTCTTTCTGTAACCTGCTACAGATTGAAGCAAGATAATCTAGCACACCATCACTATTCGTTCAAGATCTGCCATAAAATTCTGAAGATGTGAAGCAGCCTCTTTATAATACTAACCATTCTTAAAAGAGGTAACTTACCTACTCACAGGCACATCTACACGATACATTTACTGCACAGTTGCCTAATAAATACTGTGCAGTAGCTTTCTGAACAAAAAAACATGCTAATAAGCTACTGTACAGTGTTATTAGGCTACTGCACAGCAACTATCACACAAAATATAGTGCGCCAGTGCTACTGCACAGAAACTGTAGTTATTGCACATTTGGTTACTACTTCATTAAGCAAGTACTATACTAAATGCTCAGTAACTACTGTGAATTAATGAATGTGTAGATGCGCCCACAGAGAGCAAGCTATCACCAAAGCTGCACACACAGCTGGTACTGATAATACCTAGTACTGTCCAGAAAATGTTAAGACCCAAATAGTTCAAACATTATCACCATCATCATCATTAATAATAATGATGATCATACTAGTAATAATAATAATAATAATAATAATAATATTCCAGAACCTATCCTCCTCCTCAGCTGGACAGAAAAAGAGAGCCAAGTCCTTCAGTTCTTTTTAGTCACACAAGGCGCTAATGGAAGCTTTGTCTGAATAAGGATTTAGGTCCACATAACAGGTCCCCAGAGTGACCAAAAATTAAGTAGGAAGAAAAACAAAACCAGTACTTGTGGAGTACTGATTTCTCTCATTCTTCCCTCCGATTTCAGTACTGACTGAAGGGCTGAGAAGGTAAAGGTTCAGGTTAATCAAAGCAACAGTAGCAAAGAATCTCCAGCTATTTGAGGACTTTGACCCAGAGGATTCCTGTCAGCCATGAAAGGGCTCTCCACGTCAGTGTTAGGCCAATGCTGAATGCTGTTGAAAACACGATGCTGAAGGATTACCACATGTGGGTTCTGCTTGTGCAAAAACTTAGCACTGTGTATTTTCTTGTCTATGAATGTTTGTATAAACACGTGAACTACAAACTGGAACAAAACAAAACAAACATTCTTTACAATCTGGGAAAGTTTAAGTGTACCAAAATGTAGTGTAATACTACATATTTTTTAACATATTTCCATTCACTTAGAACAACATTTCCACCAACTGAATAGGAACATTTTATATAGAAATTAAAAAGTTTGATATTGCATTGTTTTTGAATTTTTGCAAATTAGGCAACTGCTACAAAAATAAGCAGCAGTGGAATAATGATGTTGGCCCAACTTTCACTCTAAAAAGAGTGCATAGAAGGGACAATCATTATAAAATCCTTGTACTTTTAACTTAATTCTGCGTGCTAGCTACAGCTGTTAATTTAACAAAACTCCACTTTTGAACAAAAGATAATATGAAGCAAGAATTCATGTTCCCTAATCAAGGCAGTGCACATAAACATTTTCCCACACAGATCTCTAAACACAGCATCAGGAATTCAGATGCTGATCAAGATCCACCACAAGGAAAACACTTTTATTCTTTTCACTATGCAATCAAACTAACCATAGCAGACATTATTCAAGACACCAGCAGCACCTTTATGCATCCCTCCACTTAGACCTCCTTGGCCTACAGAAAGTTACCCCGGAGGTAGGGTCTGTAGGCCACAGAATGAACTCTGGGACCAGTCAAAGATTCTCAGAAGATAAAGAGCAACACATTTTTATTTGACATTTCAAATAAAGGGGTGCTAAACAAGACCATATGGTAGCTGTGGCCTCATTTCATTCCAAAGAACCTAGAGTGCTTCAGTTTCTTAGTATCTCAGTGTTAAATGAGGACAGCTCTAAATTCAGCTCATTTCCCAGTGCAGTGTCACTGAAGCCTCAAAATATAAAACAATTTTAATCCCATATTAATTCACTATCCTACTTCAGAGAGCAGTTAGTCGGCTCTTTTTAAATTAGCATTAATAATAAAAGCACTCTATCAAATACTGCTATGATCTATCCATTACCACGGTCATTGTCAAAATTCCACTAAAGGGAAGTAATACAATATTTCATTGTTTTCTTCCTTGTCCCAAATTCTCTTTACTTCATCTAATAATCATTGCAAATTCTTTTCAGACACCCTGTTTGCCCCACGCATACTATTTTCATTTTAGGGCTCACTTCCTATCTACTGAATGTATGTAAAAAGTGAATTGTGTTTCCATTACAAAACCACAAAAAAATGGATAACAAGATACAAGGAAGTATTTGCACTACCCCTAGAATACTTGTTTGAGTGTAAGCAACGAACAGAGAAGAGCTGTTTGTTTCCTTACTTTACACACATACCATATCGTGTGATCTTCTTTAGCACTTGTTTATTGAAACATACAGCACTCTAGCTGGCACGTGATTGGGGTGGGCCTATGATGTGGCTAAAACAATAGCCACAATATTCAGGCATATGGCTGGTGAGGGCCTGAATACCAAGCACAATCATCTGAAATGGCAGGTGAGTACAAGTGAGGCAACATGCTACTAGTTCATCCCCCATGGAGTTTCAGAACCAACTTCCTATTCCATTTACATTTTTTCCTTTCACAGGCCACAAGATATCTTAAAGTCGATATTAACTACCCAAGGCACCACCACTAAATAGAATCCAGTGCACCACTAAATAGAATCCAGTTTTGGAGTTTTGAGTGCCATATGTATTAAAAAGGCATACAGGCTCTCCTATGTCTAGCTCTATCAACTGAGGGGACAGCTCTGGCCTTTATTACTCGAGAACATAAAAGGTCCCCAACTTCATTGCTACTGTAAAAGAGATCATCCCTTTCTCTTACAGATAAGAGAAGAAACCTTTGGCTGCATGAGTTTCTCAACTTCTCACTGCGCTCCATTTCAAAACTGAAATGGAGCCATGGAGACTTCCTCTTTAGACGTAATTGCACTGACTAGTACATTTTGTTGTTTGGGAATAAGTCACTCATTTCAGTACTCATTCCAGTTATTCCCTATGATCCCTGATGACAGATGACAAAAGGATGAGTGGAGCTTTCCCCTAAGAAGGCAGCAGGCATAAGCACACTATGCAACAGAGCTACTAGAAAGATAAAAATGTGTATGCAAACTTTCCAAAGCTCCAGGACCAGACCTAAAGTAAAATCAGTCAGATTGTGTGTTTAAAAAGACATTTCCTAGTTAAAACTGAGATAAGAAACAAGCATAGTTTCATCTGCTGGGAAATCTACAGAAAACAAATAAAGTCTCTATCCTAAGCAGGGCATCTTATTATTGTGACAGCTCCCTTTTTGTTCTTACTCCTACACACACAGATATATTATGAAAATTCTGTGCAGTTTTATTTTCATTGGTAAACCACTCTATTTTTTATAATCAGGAAGAAGGGAAGACAGACAGCTTATTTGTATTAAAATGAGATATATACTGTTATACCACCAACTCAATTTAACAAATCTGCTCCTTTTAATATTGGTGCTAAAAGTCAGGGGCTTTATATTTTTAAAAGGCACTTAAAAAAAACCCACAAAAACATTTCTCTAGCATTAAGTCAAAGATTAGGTCTACTAAAGCAGTAATAAACTTGACCCTAGTTTGCCAGTAAAGGGTTTTCTTCAGGTTTTTCAAATGTCTTCGCTGCCTGAGCTGCCAACATTTTGCTGAAATTAAAGCAAGTTTTCAGAGGTCTAAAGCAACTTGAAAAACTAACTTATCTTAGAGTTAAAATAGAATAATTCAAATGGGAAGTACTGCTCATTTTTTATACAACCCTCTTCCCCCACTGCAGCTACCTTGGCTCTCTCTTTTTAACCCCTGATGGAGATTGTAGGAAAGACTTCCCCCAGTATCAGAGTATAGTAATTTTCCTCATGAGTCTACATGGGACTGGTAGCTCCCTCATTGTCCATGTCACATCCTGGGACCTAAAATAAAACTTTTAGTATGAGTACATTTGCCAAAGAGATTTAACAAGATATTTAGTTTTCACAAGAGTATGCCACATACCTATCTTCCAATCTTTCCCACTTCCACCTCCCAGTCATGCAAGCAAAAATACTAATAAGATTTAAATATCCATTTGAAAGCATAGGGGCTTAAAGGTCAGATTTTTAAAAAGAGCGACTACACTTCATACAGCCAGTATACTGCACATCATTGTAACCAGTGATCAGTCACAGGAATGGTTAGTGGCACAGAACATCTGGACTTGAAAATAGTGTGTCAGTTTTGTGAAGCTATAGGTCCAAGCCTGATGAGTAACTGACTTTATTTTAATCTTTTTCAAAAATATTTAATTCCAGCTATAGTAAACATTCCAAAAGCATAACATGAGTAAGGTCCCTTTGTAGGAAGAAACTCTGTCCCTTAATATAAATTTTTCACATTTTAATTTAATATTTTTTCCATGAAGTTCAAAGTAAAAGACTGCTTTCATGCATATGTATCTCTGCAGGAAATCCTGTCCTTCGTTCACTCTTATCCCTACAGAGAGCCATTTCCTTTCATTTGAAAGCAACTGTTTGGTCCTATGCAGCAGTGAACATTTAAACACTAAATATAGATCCTCAAGAAAGGAAACATTAGGCAGACAAAAGCTAGAAACATTATTAAGCACTGTCAGATGATCCATACTCTCTGGAAAACTGCCGTAAATGAGAACACAAATGCTATGCTAAGAAAAAAGGAACTGCAGTTAAAGAACTCTAGTGAAAATAATACAGACTTTTCTCACTGTAGAGTGCTTGATTAAATTAGTTGATATAAAAAAATCCAATACAGAAACATGTGCATGAATTTGTTACATTTAAAAAACAATTCCTTCCCCCCACCAACACACACAATTGGCTTATTTTTGTCTTCCTGTGTGAACAGCCAACCCTCATGTTTAGTGGGTTATACATTCATTCTGCCTTCACTGAATATAGCATAGATCCTTCATGGCTACTTCACATATTTTATGTGTAGTCCAAAATTATTTAAATTCTGACTTTACCTCTACAGCCAGTTCACAGTACACCTCATACAATGGCATTAAGAAGCATGCTTCCTCTCCTAGTCAATATAAAATAATTTGCCAACCAAACATCACAGAGAATAATTGCCTAGTATAGCTTATTAAACAGTCTTTCAATGAGCTACTTGTGCCCATTATATTTTTGAGTATGGAACTCCCAGACAATATGTAAAAACAAATCTGTGATATAAGATAATTATTGCCACTCTTCTACACAATCCTCACCTTATTCCTGATTTGATGTTTGCTGTACTACTGTATACCAAAAGCTAAAAGTCAGTGCAGTTTCACTGGTGAAAATGAAAGCACAAGGAGGGTTGAACATATAACAAATACTACCAAACACTGAAACATAATTTAACCAGTTTTAAAACTGGATAGTTTGATTAACCAATAAAAAGAACATATGAATTGGGGTCAGTATTCAGATGTTTACAACTTTTGTAGTACTATCTAAAGTAACAGAAATAGTAGTAATTTGTTTTTAACTTAATCATTCCCTCATGCACCCACAAGTGAACACATTACAGCAGGTGTCAGCAACATATGGCTCATGGGCTGGATCTGGCCCTCAAAGAAGCCTGATTCACCAGGAAAATCCTGTCTGGCAAGTGGAAATCAGAGGCATGGAGCCACTGTGCCACCCACCCACTCTTATTTTTGTGGTGGGTGCTTTGCCCTCCTTTTTTACTTATTCTCCCCTCCACTGTGGAGCCTGCTGGCCATGTCTGCACTCATCCTCAGTGCAGAGGGGGTGGGGGTCAGTATCACAGACAGCTGATTGCTCTACGAGTTGCTGACCCCTGCCCTACCTCATTGCAGATTTGCAATTTAGTTAGCTAGTATGGCAGTATTGTGATAGCAGCATTACACCTGTTATTAGAGTTCAGCAGTGATCTTCTGGCCACTTTCTCCACATTGCTCTTCTGTTTTCCTCAAATTACTCCTTCCTCTGACCAGAATAAGTCAAGGGATGATTTCACTAGTCATCACCTAACATAAAAATTCAGCCACCTCCAAAACACCTCCTGTATTCAAAAATCTATATCCATCTGGACACCTCATCCAAAAAAAATAAGTTAAAAAAAAAAAAAAAAGAAAGAAAAGCAGGAGTTGTATTTGGGACCTGATGCTTCCACCGCTCTTGCCAAGATCATCCTCAGTTCTAAATGACAATGTTAGGATCTGTAATATTTGTATCATTGGCAGTTTACACACAGGCAAAGATTTCTGTGCTAGTAGCGGTTTCTAGTTCCATAACTATAGCTATTTTCATTAATATCAGGCTAATTTATTTATATCCCATAGTCCAGGATAATTCAGTGTACAAAGTAAACAATCAACATTCACAGCAAAAAAAGGAAAAAAAGAAAGGGGTAATTAATTAATTACTATAATAAAAGACCTAGTCCAACAATCTTTATTTGCACAGAGTCATTTACTGACTGGCAAATAATTTATATAGAAACAAATAAGCAGCAGTTCCCAGAAACATCATCATATTAAGAAATAAAGAAGATTCTATGCATCAGGAAGACATAGAACCATCTTTCAATTGGAGTGCTATTTTAAATAGGCATTTCCTATTTCTACCATTTTGGATTATTCTGCTGCTGTTTTTTCATTATCTCTGCTTTTTAAAGCATCAATTTTACCTAGCAAATGAATATCTTACATATGTTCTCCTTCAGAAACTATGGGCAGCTATTTGATTTCTACAAATACACAATTTTGAGTAATGTGGTGCATTAGAAAAAGAGTTGAATGGTCAATTCTTATCTCTATAGATCAAATAATCAGATTATTGGATTATTAGGATGGCCAGCAGAGGGGGTATGGAAGCTTTCCCTGCATACAGACACAGACTATAATTTCAATTTCTGAATAAGTTTGTTTTAATATTTTATTGTATAGACATTTGTTTTTGGATCATCTCTTCTTTGGTCTTTCAATTTATTTTCTAATGAAGCATCTAGCCTTCTCAATAACAAAGGAATATCTATGAAGATTAAATCAAATGGCAATTTCTAGGAAAACAATATAATTTAACATAATATACAGCGAAGTAATGGATTGAAATGATCTATATTGACAATATAAGGTCCAATTCAGCAAAGATTTACACAGCAGTTCAATGGTCTACTCACATGCTTAAATTTAACTTTTGCTTATGTCTTTGTAGAATCAGGTCTAAGGGAAAAGGATCACATTAGTTACTGAATAAGAGTATGTGCAAATAAGTGTTTTATACAAGCTTTAAAAAAAAAAGTAAGTTTGAGACACGAAAGGTACTCCCACTTGACACACAAAACTTTAGTGATGACCAAAGGCCTTTGTTAATGCAAAGTATTAGTTTCAATACCATCTGTTCTCACAGTTTTACTGAATTTCTTGCTATGTTTGGTATTTATTCATAAAGCCCAGCTCCTGGAAAAAAACAACTGAATAAGAAAATCACAACTACCATTTGGGTAAATAAAAATGGAAATTTCTAGTCTACATGGGTGCGGAGAGAAGTTTCAAAAGCACAATTCAAGTGTACCCTAAAATTAACAAACAAAACAAGACAGAAAGTATATAATCCCTCCAGGTAACAATTTTAAAACCAATTGCATATATTTAGAAGGTTTTAGTTTGGCAATATTGCAGCTTAAAAGCAAAACAAAAGCAAAATAGCCATAAACTAGATTTCTTCCCCCCCGCCCCCTTTTTTCAGCTGTGGAAGAACAGAATGCAGATCATTTATGGGTGAAAATTTGTCTTATCTGCAGTCTCTCAATGAGGGTCTCATACAACCTACAGTGACATTTTTCAGGGACTTCAATGAGAATAGGATAATGCCATAAATGGTAATTTATTGATCTTGGCTTCTATCTCTGTCTCTGAGGAAGTACCTTCTGTGTCCCTTCTTTTCCTTAACTACCAAAATACCATTGTGTTTCCAACAATAACTTTTTTTTTACCTGAATAACTTAAAATTCTGTTGCAATAAGAAAAAAAGAACATTTATGCAACATGAAGCTGAGATGATGAGAAGCAATTTTACTTCCAGAACATAAATATCAAAAAAGACATTTAACATTAGAAGAATTTGCTTTCATTCTCTACAAATACTTCTAGGACATGATGTTTTCTCTCCAGATTATTTTACTGTGTTTAGTATACAGTGAAACATCCATATTGAGTCTGTATCTAGAAATCACAAAAAGAATTTGATGTTTACAACACAGTTATAAAACCTAATGTAAGTAATCTTCACATCGCTCAGGTGATCACTGGGTGACAAAAAAGTGCTACTGCTTCAAAAATAAAGTTAATGCTTCTGTCCTTATACATATTCACAAACATGTATCTGGTAGGGTTTACACCCCACACAACTTCTAGAGGTCAGGGGATGGAGGCAAAGTAGCCTTAAATAAACAGCTGCAGGTTCCATATGTGTGGAGAAGGGGAAAAGCCAGAAGGGACTTGAGGATCCCAGCAGTTATGAGGTAAGGTCTCCCCCAGCCAAGGAGCTAAGCCTCTTGCCACCCTCTTGCAGGTGCCAAATGCCATACTGAGCAAAGATATTAAAGCCCTAACTCAGTGGGGGGCAGGGGGGGGGGCAGGGAGAAGAGAAAGACTGTCCCCTGCTGTCACCCCCTGCCTCCTTCCACAATCCACATAGCCAAAGCCTGTAGCTGATGGGGGTAGCAATGTAGTTGTGTGTATTCCAACCACCCGCTTTATCAGCACATATCACCCACCACTAATTATGCTATTTGGTATTCACCATATTCTAGGACAAAATAATTTAAATGAATGCCCATGCTTTATTAAACGATCTTACATAGTGTAAGCTTAAGGCTCAGAAACATTCATTTCAAGCAGATCTTAGGAAATTCACAATATATAAATGCCACACTTAGGGCACATCTACACATGCATTAACTCCAGCCTAGATTTACTGTGCAGTAAGCTATTTGACAGTGGACGCATCTACACAAGACGCTACAGTAATATAGTGTCCATGGGTGTCTACATGTGACCAGCAGCCACTTCGCTGTAGTGGCACGCTCCCCCATTATAACACATCGCTACAGCGAAGTAGCTGTTAAAAACAGCTGTGTGCCATAAGTACAGTGCAGTACGGGAGATTACCGCACTGTGCTTTAGTACTTCCAAAGACAGCCTTTTGGAAGTACTAAAGCATTGCACAGTAACAATGTTGCTATAGGGCAACGTGTAGACATGCCCACTAAGGGTTTTTCCATAGGTGGTCTACACATACAGGGATTAAGGAGTAGATTTGCTCCCAGTTCCCTGCAGCCCTGCATTGCACCCCTGTGGCTACCAGGGGGAGCTCCAGGCTCCCCCTGGGTGCAAGCCCAGAGGCTGGGCAGAGAGCACCAGGCCAGGAGACAGCTGTCTCCTGCCCCAGTGGGCTGTCTGCTGCTGGTGGGGTGGGGACAATGTCCCCCTACCCCAGCAGCAGGAAGCTCCTGGCCCTGGCTCCTTCCCCAGTCAGAGGCACAGGGCTTGGAAAGAGCTGCAGGGGAAGGGCAGGCCCCAGCCCCCTGCCCTGATCTGCTGGTGGGACAGCTAGCAGTGAGTTTATTGCAACTGCAATCATGAAGTGGTGGCTGGGGAGCTTGTTCCCTGCCCAGCTCCAGCAAGTGCAAAGCTGGGGAAGGAACAGGCTGGGGAGCTTGTTTCCCCTCCAGCTCCACATTCATGCAGCAATACAGGAGGAGCGGGGAACAAGCTCCCCAGGCTGTTCCCTCCCCCCCAGCTCCACACTCATGGAGCTGGGCAGGGAACAAGCTCCCTGGTCCCTGCCCGCAGGGAATGATCAATGCCAGCTTCGTGACCACAGAGCTGCTACTGGGAGATGTTTATCTTTAGCCTGAGCCCTGCAGTGCCGGAGCTTGGGCTGGAAGACCCTTATTTCCCAGCCCAAGCCCCGCAGTTACTGGGCTCGGGCTGGGAAACCCATATGTCCCAGCAGAGGCTCTGCGACTGTGGGGCCACTGCTGGGAGATGCTTATCCCCCAGCCTGAGGATCTCCCAGCTCCTGCTCCACAATCATGATCTGGGAGCAAGGGGCTTGGAGCTCCCTACTGCTGGGGCAGGGGGACACAGTCCCCACCCAGGCTCCTGTGGCAGAGCTCACCCTGGGAGCAGGAAGTACCCTGTCCCTGGGAGCTGTCTCCCACCCCCTTGTGGATGGCTGACCAGGAGCAGATTTGGCTCCCGGCCAGGCATCTACACGAGCACTACGGCACTGTTACTAATAACAAGTAAACTTGCTACTTACATTTGCAGCTAGATAATTTACTCGGGATTAGGGAGATTTACTGGGAAGTAAGTACGTGCATGTGTAGACCAACGTGCTTACTTCACAGTAAACTGCTAATTCACCATTAAGCATTTCACGTAGACGCACCCTTAAGTAGAGTAATTCAGCATGGTGAACAAGCAATCAAGTATTGATACAAAGGCAATATAAGGTAGCTAAGGAGGCAGAAAGCTCTATATGGAGCAGACCATAGTGGCTGAAACAGAAGTTGAACAGGTTCTGTTTCCTGTTTTGCTATACCAGCTTAATTCTCTCTTCTCTATGGGCATGTGTTACTCATGCAAGCAAGCACTGCAGGACTTGTAAAAAAAGTGCACTGCACCCATTTTCTCCATACTGACACATTTCACCACTTATACAACTGCAAGTGGAGCAGCACAGTGTGTCAGCTCCTGTGTGGAGCAGACTCAGTTAATCAAATCTGCTATAAAGTGGCAGATCTCCGCCACATCCAAATTAAAAAGTACACGTATAAATGCCCTATGTTGCTGTGGTCTACCTCATCACTGATTCCCCTCCCCAATCCAATTTTATTCCAACTTTGACTCACAGCTCTCTCTCACATCACAGTTCTTCACTCTCAACCTGATGACTTCAATTTCCACGCTGAAGTTCCTTCTGAAACCTTAGCTGCTTATCTTCTCAGCCTCACCCCCATGACAACCAGCATAGAAGAAAGCACAAAGATACCTTTTTGAAAGCCTAAGTGGGCAATTGGGAATGGCACTGAGGCAAGGCAAGCTGAGGATAAGCAATGGCAGAGACTTTGAAAACTGCTTTTCTTCGTTTAAGTTTACTAGCAGAGAGTAGATACAAGTCATTGAAGGGGCACAAAAAGGGTTGACATGGTCAAAGCATCAGGTTAGAAAAAAGATCTTTTCAGTAACATCCTGAATGGCTACAAATGGGGCAAGACTACATTTATGTAGGACACAGAAACAGATGCTGCAGTAATCTAGAAGTGAGATGAGAACTTTAAGGCTAAGTACAGATAGTCAAAAAGCCAGAGACTGAATCAGTTACATTTTCACTGGTTAGTCTAAGCTGTGTAGAGAGAATCAACAAGCAAGTGAACAGACATTCACTTTTGAGTCCAAAAATGTAGCCACGTGCCTGTAGTGACCCATGCCAGAAGCCAAGGGGCGCGAGAGCATGCCTACCTGCTCAGCTGCAGCAAACCGCTTGGGCCAAGGCTGGCCCACCCACCCTACAACGGAGGTACAAAGCATCCTGGGATGCTAGAGGACTGTGAGTTAACTTTAATCTGGAAGTTCAATAAACTGATTCAAAATATAGCAGTTAGTTCTGATACTACATCAATCCCAGTTTATCTTAAAATGGTTTCAGCCATTATAAAAGCAGTTTATGTGCCCTGAACTTCTGTTGTGTAACAGGTCTGAACTGGTTTCCAGTCAATTATACCAGTTTATTTGTAAACTATGTCTCTAGCCTAACTGTGTAAATGCACAGGAAAGGCCATATCTTTGATACATTATGTACAAAGAATTAACCAGATTTAGATACAGCCTAGATGCAAGAATTTAGAGATAGGTCTGAGTCCAAGATGATGCCCCTGGATATGTGCCTGGGATAAATGCCATCTGTGTGAAACTGTAGGGAA
>NW_005842253.1:646751-649753 GCF_000455745.1 Alligator sinensis
CGGGAAAAGAAACTGGGAGCTCCACATACAGCTACTCCTTTTATATCTTGTCTTCACTTCTTTCCCTGTGCAAAGTCTGCTAGTCAAAACCAACCCTCGACTCTTCCCTCTTGCCCAAATGCTGGCAGAGCAGTATATTTTTATCATACTGATGGTAAATTTTTGTATTTGTATTCACCATAAAAAGAATGCGCTTCTGCCCTCCACTTCTCAAAGCATTTCTCAAACCCTGGCAACTTTTATAATCAGACAAGGACAATCAAATGAACAGGGGCTTAAGCAGGAATCTAAGCTCTCTAAAACAGAGAGCAGATGAATTTTAGCCAAGTGCTTTTCAAAGATAACTAAAGCCAGTGCAAAGGGGAGGAGATGTGAGGAGTTATGGGAGCTGTTAACAGATTTTCACAGTCTTGAATAATCCTGAGAAAACAAACAAACAAAAATATAAACACTGTTTGTTGTAAACTCAGTTGGAAGAGAGTGGGAAGGCAAGGAAGAAAAAAGGAGAAAGAAAATGAGTTATTGGAAAAGAGAATTTGTTATCAGACTCCAACTTACAGTAAAATAAATAAAGCAAAAGAGTTTAGGGCCCCCGAATGAAGATGTATAAACTCTAGATACAGCATGCAGTGGATGGACAGATTCACAGAAGAAGAGACAAAAATGTCAGAGAGACAATATTTGTACAGCTTGAGGTAATTGAACTACAGATATATTACAAAAAGATTTTTTTTAAACTAGAAGTGAAAGAGTTTGCAACAGCATTAGAATTTTTTTTCCTGCTCTGGGTTAAAAATATTTCGTGAAGGTTTATAACTAGGGCCCTGACAAAAATCACGATTTTGCAGACTGCATGGAAATCATGACATTTGCCCCACACCATGATTTTTAAGGGTTGCAAGCATACGTGGTAGAAGGCCAGGACTAACAGGGCTTATCCCCCTCAAACGCGGGGCAACACAGAGGGCCGCGGGGCAACCCGGGCGTGGGCTTTAGGCGCCTGCAGTGTGGGGGAGGGGCATGCAGACAGACAGACATGGAGCCTGCACACAGCTAGGATTGCAGCCAGATGGTGTGTGAAGCACCGCCCACCACCGCAGGTAAGTCAGGGAAGGGGAAGGAGAGGTAGGGGGAGGGCAGACAGAGGCCCCCACAGTGAGGGAGGGAGTGGGGCAGGGGCAGGGACTGGGATGAATGGGGCCCCAAGACAGGTCATGGCATGCTCAGAGTCCAAGCAGCTCCTGCCACTGCGCGTGCCCCGGTGAAGGCACAACAGACATGTTCCCCCCAGATTGGTGAACGGGGTGGAGACGGGCTGGGCTCTGTGCCCCACTGCCACTGTCCCAGGAGCCAGCAATGGCAAGCACATGGCATCATGTGTGGCACCCAGCTCCAAGCAGCGGCAGCAGGGAGCACAGCCCAGCCAAGCCTGCAGCAGGCAGCTTGCCTCTGCCCTTCACACAGATCTGGGGGTCACATAACCCCCAGGCTTCAAGATGTGCACAGTGGCAGGAGTGCCCCCATGAGCCTCCTAGACTGAGCATCCCACCACTTGCCCAGGAGCCCCATACACACCAGCCCCACACTCCCTCCCCCACTCTGGGGGCCTCAATCAGCCCACCACAGCAGGTAAGATGGGGAAGGGGCAGTGCTCCACATGCCATCTGGCTGCAATCCTGGCTGCCTGCAGGCTCCATGTCTGTCTGTGCACACCCCTCCCTCCTTCACTGCAGCTGTCTGGAGCCCACGCCCAGGCTGCCCTGCAGCCCCCTGCACTGCCCCATGTTTGAGGAGGCTAAGCCCTGTTAGCCCCAGGCTTCCACTGCCTATGGCTGTGTGCCTGCCTGCCACACACATGCAGGTAAAGTATCATTTTTCACAGAATATCCATAGAACTACCAGAACCCATTTGCCAAGATCAATGGTAGTTCCATGAATATACCACGAAAAATTACGCTTTACCTGCACACATGCAGCAAATTTTTGTCAAGAAATCAGTGATTTTCTCAGGGCCCTATTTATAACCCGTACTGACACGGACACAGTACATCTTCAGTGTAGAGTGCTTGATGGTGACCCAGAAGAAGGGAGCCTGACATCTGCTTCATAGAGTCCAGGATCTGTTCAAAATCAGTTCCCAACTCCACAAATTCTGGCCATTCCTGCAGAAGGATCCAGCCTAAATACTAGTCCTACCTATTCACAGCCACATGCTCAAATTAGTAACAGAAGCAAAGTATGGTGGTTACTGGGTGGATGGCCCTGTAGACACCTTCCACTCCTCAAGTATACACCTCTTATGACATATTTGGTTTTCTGTACCTTTCAAAAGGAGGGATCCTGACACTAACCATTTCTAGACAGGAGGAACATTAACATGATGGGCCTTACTGTATTTGGCACCAGTAACTCCTTTTGTTTCAGGCATCTATGGTCAATGACTGCTTAAAGTGATTCAAATACAGATTCTGGAAAAAGCAAACAAACAAAACAAACACAATCCCTTATTGATTCATCCTAAAATATAGAGCACACAGAGTAAAGGATAAAACAACAAAAGCTGAAGACAAACTTCTCCCTATCTAGACTTTTATCCTTTCTCTGTGACCTTTGGTAGGTTCCATTCAATCCCATTAATTAGGGGTGCATCAATAAAGATTTTTTGGGCTGATAGTGATGGCCATATTAGCCAATACCAAACTGGATTGCTGATATGCAGCCTGGCAGCTTGGAGAACTGCATCTGCCTGGTAAATCTGTTGAGGGGGGAATGGGGCAGAGTGGGGATAGACTGAGGCCCCTGCAGTGAAAGAAGAAGTGGGGCTGGGGCTGAGTGTGGGATAGAGCCATGAGCAGCTTGTCCAAGCGTGTTGGGGGGGGGGAGGTTCCTACCACTGCATGTGCCCCTGGGGGAGCCAGGGGGGCAAGTGCCCCCTGGATCTGTGTGCAGAGCAGTGCTGGACTGCTGTTGGGGGTTGGGGCCAGAGGCAGTGTCAGGCTTTT
>NW_005842253.1:649763-660133 GCF_000455745.1 Alligator sinensis
TGGTAGCCCTGGGAGGGGGGGCTACAGCATGCCACTGCCCACCCGAAACATAGCCCCAGCCCAAGCCACATTAGCCAAAAAAAGCTGATTGCTGATAATGTCAATTTTCCTTTTATCGGTGCCAATACGATATGGACCGATACATCAGTGCATCTCTACCATTAATTACATCTCTGGGTTGGCTCCTACAGCTTGATCATTGGTAGCCCTGGGAGGGGGGGCTACAGCATGCCACTGCCCACCCGAAACATAGCCCCAGCCCAAGCCACATTAGCCAAAAAAAGCTGATTGCTGATAATGTCAATTTTCCTTTTATCGGTGCCAATACGATATGGACCGATACATCAGTGCATCTCTACCATTAATTACATCTCTGGGTTGGCTCCTACAGCTTGATCATTCACTCACTTTCTCTATTAAAGATTTACTCCTAGCCATTGTGCAGAAACCACTCCAGCGCAGCTTTCCTACCTAGCCTAGCATTAAGATTTCAGTACTCTCTTTAACTGGAGTTTATTCTGGGAAAAGTAAATGTACCACAGTAACTGAAACCAGACCAGAGGTATATCCCAATTAATACCTTCCCCATTAGTACCCCCTGATATTCCCCATGGTAGAACATCTTTGCTATTGTTTTGTTTTCTGCAATTTCCCCCTTACCGTTCCTTTTAATTTAACTTTAATTAAATTAATTTAATTTTAGTTAAACAGTAAAGTATCACACAGGAAAATGGAGGTGCTTATGATATTTATACAAAAACATACAGAATCTCCTTAAGCTTTTTTCGGGGGAAGCAAAACATGTATTGAATGAGCAGGGATCCTGGTTTTCTCTGCTTAAAAATATCAAATTCTGATTAAAACACCCCACAAACTCTCTGATTAAAACCCCACAAAGTCTGTGTTTTTCCATGATTAAAATGAAACACCACTAATGCATACATACCGACTGCCCTTTTCCCCACAGCCCTTTGCATGCTGCACCTCTACCAGCCTACAAGGGGAAACCCACTGTTTCCTGTGTTTCTTTCCTTTAAAGGAGAAAATCTGGGTTTTACCACGTTTTTCCATGGCAAATGGAAAACTCGAATCCTTGCTAATGAGATAATACACTTCCACAGGAAATACAAATGTTCCATGTAGCAGCAATTCTTCTAATTTTTTTTTTAATTGAATTTCGAGGAGGCTTGGATGCCTCAAAATGGCTGTTCTATGTCTTTTTCACCCATCATACCTTTTTTTCAGTTCCCAGCACTGACCCAGAAACACAGGTTTGGGTAGTAACAACTTAACATACAGCTGCTATTTTCCTGCACACATGCTTAAGAGCCTCTTATCACATGAGTGTTGAACATTTGAGTTTTGTTATACAGTCCCTACTGGACTTCAAAATCTGACATCATAATATACGACTTACACTGACACAAACGAATACTATCTGCACAAAGAGTTAGAAAGATTCTACATTGTACAGTTTTGAAAAGTGTTCAAAAAAAGTTAATTTATTATGTTCCTTGGGTAAAGACTTTTGCTAGAAGTCAAGTCAAAGAAAGGCAGGGAGAAAAAACGGTGAGAAATATTTCCTGTACACAAAAAACAGCTTTTCTAATGTGCATCCAAGAAATGTTGAAGTTATTTATCAGATCCCTAGAGACTTTTGCTTCTCAGTGACATCATGAACTGAATATTAGAACTCTTTAGTGTGAAGTTTGTCAAATGAGGTCAGCAAGATATTTTGCAATGAAGGGAAGTTTACTTAAGAACTTAAAAAAAACCCCAAAGTGTTATATTAAAGTACCAACCTTTAAATGGAGAAAGACCTTACACTTAGAGTAATGCATACTGTCCTCTTAACTTTTAATAATTAACCAATTGGTAATCATGAAGCAAGATTTCGACAAGTCACTCGAAGAGTAGTAGCATGTTCCCTCACTTTGACACTAACTGGGTCAATGCTTCTATACAAGCTCCCTCAAACAGGAATTATGACTACAGAAGCACAGGGGATATGACCAGAATCCTGAATCTGAGAAGCACTGCGTAAATTTTGCCCACATGAGTAATCTGCAGATACACTATATTATGAGATCACATTCCTGATTGTTCACATTATTTGGCCAGGTGTCTTAAAGGATAAGTAGAGAGGGTCAAAAAGTCTGAGGCTGAATTGATTCAATCTTTGCTGGTTAGTTTAAGCTGCATAGATTGAACTAATAAGCAAAGGAACAGATACTCACTTTTGATACGGAAATGCAGCCACATGCCTGCAGTGGCCCAGGCCAGAAGCCAAGGGGTGCTAGAGTATGCCTCCCTGCTCAGCTAGGGCTAAAACAAGCCCACCTAACCTATAATGGGTTTTTTTGCTGGGGAAGTGCAAAGCATCCTGGGATGCTGGGGGATTGTAAGTCACCATGAATCTGGAGGGGATCTAGAACAGAAGTTCAAGAAATTGCTTTAACCTAAATCAGTTAAGTCTGAGACTACATCCATCCAGTCTGGTTATGTTAAACCATCTTTAGCCATTGTGAAAGCAGTTTTTGTGCAATGAACTTCTGTTGTGTTATAAATTTGAACTGGTTTCCAATCACTTATACTGGTTTATGGCTAAGGACAGACATTACACAAACTGGTTTAAAGTGATCAGAAAGTGGTTTCAACCTGTAACAGAACACATGTTCGTTGCATATAAACCAATTTGAAAATGGCTGAAACCGGTTTGAGATAAACCTGGTTGAATGTAGCATCAGACTTAACTGATTTGGGTCAAACCAATGTATGCAATGTCTGTCCCAGATCCCTTGCTGGTTTAAGATAAACTGGACACCCCCAGTATCCCAGCATGCTGTCTGGGCTAGGCACGGCTCTCTGCTCCACAGCAGGGCCGGCCCCTCCCCTCTGCTCCCTGGCTACAGCTCTAGCAGAGACTTGCAGGCACAGGGTGTCTGCCTGGCTTCCCCCTGTTAAGCAAGGATTGTTCCACCCTCCCCTCTGCCTTACACAGACACCTCAGCATTAGCTGGCAGACCACGTGCTGGCTACAGTCCATGCTGTGGGAGACGACAGGCAGACAGGCTTTTGGAGCTAATCAGATAGTTTAATGTCCTTCCTTGGAAGAGCTGTTTAAGAGCTCCATTAGTTAACGGAGAGGCTTTGTTTTCTTAATAGGTGAATAAACACTGAGTTGGGGGTGATAGACATTCCCTAATGGGCTCCTTGGGGGTGGGGAAAAAAACAGAGCGTCCTGAAGGGCCTGGCCACATCCCCCTCAGCTTCTAGCCTGAGCCACTGCAGACATGTGCCTGCATTTTTGGGATGTTTGTCCAGTTACAAAACTGATTTAGCCTAGCCAGGTTAGACTAACCTTCAAAGACTGAATCAATTCAGGCTCAGGCTTTTTAAATGTCTGTCCATAACGAATGTGTTATTTCTGTCCCTAGCCAAAAGGAACACAGAGTCAGTTACTACCCACTAGTTATACTACTACTCTTATCAGTTAGTAACATTTCCTAAATGCAGGTAAAAACTGCTCTACCACTACTCACTTTCTAGCCCTATAATCAGAGGCCGAAAAGTGAGGGTTAAAATGGAGAATATTTTTCTGAATGACAGAGAAATGAAGTTTATCCAAATAACAATGCAGCTGATATAAATGAGGGGGAAACAAACCCCTCCAAAAACCCAGGTCTTTCTATTCAACTTAGTTTATCAGACGAATATTCACTTTTCTACAGACCCCAATTGTTTGGGTATTTTTACACTTGGCCAAGTATTTGTAACAGTCAGTTCTCTGACACACAGCAGAGAATTATCTTTTTTAAGTAAACATGATTAGCATGGCATTCCCTAGTTATATACAGTTCTTTCTTTTTGATATGGCTGCACTAACCATATTCATGTTAGAAAGCAACCTAATCGTTTTTCAAAATCATTGAACTCCTTGTGACCCATAGTAAAACAATAGTTTGGCACATAAGACAAAAATAAATACATACTTGACATTTTCAGAAGACTATTTGAAATACTGAAAGCAAAATATATTCCTGGGAGCCTGCCCATCTTCAAAATAATAATGATAAAAAAAAGACAGACACACGTCTTCATAATTAACAAAACTTCTCGACCTGCGGGCTACTTTTATAGTCAATTGGTTTCCAGTGTTGACAAGGACACACAAACCTATGTTATTTTAAAAAGGCATAAGAAAACTTAAAAATTACAAGCCTACCTTGAAAACTGTGCCTACTACTTTTATAAATACCTTGTGGGGTATAGCTACTTGAACAAGTCACCACAAGATCTACTGCAAATTTACACAGAGCCATGATAGCCACCTTCCTGGTTTCAAACTCTGAAGCAGCAGCAGCTGTGCTGCATTACTGGTAAACCTTTCCTATGTGGTTAGTGCTGGAGGTACATGGATATGAACTTAACTTCCCTTAAGCAGCATCTGAAGTTTTCTATGAACTGCATTCTCTGTCCTGAATTCGCTTTTTGAGAGGAGAATCAATCCCCAGTCTATCTCAGAAGAGTATATTTATAAACACGCAGCTCACAAGCAAAAAGTAACAGACTGAAAAGAAGAATTAAGACAACACGGAATAAGCCTACTAAAATTTTCTGGAGCGTTAACTCCAATTCTTACTTTCATTACCCTTAATAGAGACCCAAGACATTTCTATTTTTTAAATCTTTTTCTGAAAGTCAAAAATAATTCCAAAAGAACAGAGATATGACTATTTTATTTTTCATATCTCACTCCACTTTCAGGGATACACTAAAATAATTTTTAAGCGTACATCCAATTGGATCCCTAAAAATCAAGCAGAAAAGGGGACCTTCTTTCACTATACAATATTAAGAGAAATAGCAAATATTAAATCATTTATTTACAGTTGGGTCCATCAGGTATGGCAACTCCAACAACCAGGAGACTTAACATCCACAGAAAATATGGTTTACAAGTTTGGTTCAAAAACAGAAATGAATATTTAAAATATGTACAACTAGTATAACAAAAATGCACACAACAAAACAATCAAGTTACAATACACAAACTAGTTTGTAGACAGATTCTGTGAAGTGACTGATGTATTTACATTTAGGCCTTTATTGAAGCCTGAACTAACATTACCGCTGCCATGCCAATCCAAGTCTCATCATAACCAGTCAGTAATAATGCAACTTGGTCTAAATTTATTATTCTGCTTCTGGCTCTACAAACTCAAAAGCCACTATGGAAAATTCTGTATATTTAAAGCTAACTATTAAGAGATATCCTGTTTGCAATGAGGTAACACCTATTTCTCTCCCCCATGAGGAAGTGCACTTCACATAGTATCAACATTTCTAAACGGTACTGGAATTGTTCTTTTCCTGTTTAGGAAAAACAGGTTTCCAAACCACAGTAAAACATTATTCTCTGGACTGCAGTTAATTCTAAACTATTTTCATTGCTTTTTCCCCTTTAAATGGCCTTTAAAAACTTTCAACCAACTTGCACATATAGAACAGGAGATGAAGAAAACTTGAGGTTTTTGTATAATATTGGTCCTGTCCTGATCATTCAAATGGAAAGAAATGCAAGTGGGGTAAATTAAAATCCAGATGTCAAATGTTATGACCTGATAACTTACTTGAGTTATCATTATAACAACTGTAAAATACTCTACTGTCAAACAGTACTAGCAATATATCATATTTACCCACATACCACACATATCTTTCCCCACAAAAATTAATTCTCCAAAATTGGGGTGCACATCTTAAGCAGGAAAGCTGAAGATCTCTTGGGCTCTAAGGGTTGGCATAACAGCCCCCACTGCTTTATGGCCTAACAAGCAGAAAGGCCAGAATCCAGTATTAACCCTCTTACAGCCACTATGGAATTTGGAACACTTATTGGCTAAGCACTACAGCTTGTGCCTGAAGCAGTAATTGAGCTGGCTCAGGGCACGCAAGATGCTGTGGCATCTTGGTGAGGCTTGTGATGTGGAAACAGCGCTTTATTGTTTATTCATACGAACTTATTTATATTTAAAGAGCTATTTTAAGTTAAGAAGTAACAGTCTTGCTACTGTCCTTGCAAGAATCTGAGCTTAGCCTCATTGCTGTCCTGCTACCAGGAAGTTTCTGCTGCCTCACCCAGGCAGTATCTTGGCATACCATACTTTCTAGATATGTTCCATTTCAAAGGAGGACTTGCTCTGTCAGGGGTGGGCAAAATGTGGCCCGTGGGCCAGATGCAGCCTGCCAGGCCATTCTAACTGGCCCGCAGGGCCCTTAAAAAATGTAGAAAACGAATATTTATCTGCCCCTGGCTGCCTGTCATGTGGCCCTTGATGGCTTGCCAAAACTCAGTAAGCAGCCCTCCGAGCGAAATAACTATCCGCCCCCACTCTATTTTATACGGTCAGCCCTGACTCTGGAAAAATAATTTTTCTAGCATTCTGCCATCCAAAAACAAGGTGCATGTCTTATTGAAGGGCACATTTTAACTGGGTTTGCAGAAAATACAGTATATCAATCAAATGTCCATTGTTGTATATAGGAATACATGTTTAAGATATGTAATGGATATTTTCCCCATTTTATAAATTGAAGAAAAAAAAAAAAAGAGAGCGATAAAAGCTGATTTTTTTCACTGGGATCAAAGAAATCAGCGATTCAACTCACAAAGGCTACTTACAGATGTGAAAAAAAACCAAAAACAAAATATAGCGCTTCGCTTTCAGGTCAGCATGCCCATAGATAGGGTGTTAGTTTGACCCAGCCCACCCAATATCTGTATAGATCACGTGGATCATGTGCTTCAGTGGGGTTTTTTGGCGCTTTTATCTAAGAGGTGCTTCAGCTCTTAGATAAAAGTGCCAAAAAGCCCTGCAGAAGCACTCGAGTGATACAGACACTGGAGAACCGGGTCAAACTGATACGCTGCCTCTTCCAGTAAAGCGCTGTTTTGTTTGTTTTTCCTCCACATGTCAGCAGCCAAAAATTTCCCTTCCCCTAAGTCACAGAGGCTAAAACCAGAAAATTAACCCAGGTACCTAGGGTCCTAGCTGTTGTCTCCTGACTGTACTCATTCTAAAAGCAAGCAATGTAGAGATTCAAAATCCAAAAAGTATCTTAAAAAAATATTTGTCCCCATGTTAGAGGCATAAATTCACAACTACTTTTGATCACTTCTGATAGCTGAACAGCTTCACACTTCACCAGGTCAAAATATTTTGCACACTAGCAAACTCAGAAAAAATTCAAAATGATATATATATATATTAGCAAATAAACAAAAGCAACTTTACATTATTAAACTTAATTCCAGTTAACATTTTGAAAAAATGCTATACATCTCAAAGTTAAATGATCAAAATCTTGGAAAGTCTATTTCCAAACAACACCAGTAGCCTCCAAATCCAAAATTGTTACATTAAGTAAAGGGGTTGTTTGACAGGTTAGCTTCACTGACATTCAGTGTTTAACTCTAATTTAATATACTAAAGTTATAAAGATGGTTGATCCAAAAAACGTAGGATAACCACAGATCCATGACACTGGGGCAGAGATTTATAAATTGCTGTAAATAATAGATTTTTTTTACTGAAAACCACAAGTATATGTTTACACACCAAGTAGTCCAAGTTGCCACTGAAGCCAATCAAATTACTCAAAAGGTATAACTAAGTCTTTGCAAGACCAGAGTTCTTAGTTTGTATATTTTTTTTTATTTTACAAGAAAACTTTGCCCAGCTAGGTATACATTTTTTTTCTACAGAGTTCTTTGCCTGTAAACATTAAAGCAAAAGATGGACTGTATAGAAATAAAACAAACATGCAAATTGTTCCCTTATTTTCAGTTACACCTAGCAAACAATTTTTTAGTGTATGCACTGAAGGCCATTCCCTGATGTCAACTTATAAGTTGCTCAAGTTATAGCAATTACAAAATCTTGCTGGCAAAGGAAAATACAACATACATTCCAGAGGAAAAGAGTTTGATGTAAAGTGCCAAATATTATGGCAAATTACTAACAATCACATTAACTTATCTTGCACAATAGCTAAAACTGAAATACATTTCTATCCTTGAAAATTTCATTTTTTCATAGCGAGTGCAACATTAAACTTGATCTCTAACCAATTTAAATAATTCTCAAGGAGGCCAAACAGTTGACATTTCATAAATACACCCACAGCAAAAATAACTTTAGGAGACTCAATGCAAGAGGCTGCCAATTGCTTCAACACACATGCCAAAAGCAACCACACATTTTTCAATCTTTGGTAAACCATGCATCACTCACTCCTGTAAGTAAGAATTTGCAGTAATAAGCAGCTGTTATAGACACCTGAAAACTTTACTGCATTAACTTAATAGTCAAATGGTAACTTTCTAGCCCGAGTAAAAAAAAAAGAGAGAATTTCACAAGACATACTCTATACAGGCAGTCCTCGATTACAACGTTTCGAGTTACAACATTTCACACTTACAATGTTTATAAATTGGCACCCTGTTTCAGCTTTATGACATCAGTTTCAACTTTACAACGCTTGATCCGACACCAGGCCACACTAGTGAACAAATTCGCTGAATCGCTCATCTCCCTGGAGAACATCTGTCCAAACTTCCTTGACACTTTCTTTAACAAAGCAGACAAGACTCCAGAAAAACCTGCAGCCAAGACTCCTGAGAAGACTCCAGCCAAGAACCCTTCAAAAAGTCCAGCAAAGTCACCTCAAAGAAGTCCTTCCAAATCAACAAGTCCTACCCTACCAACTATGAAACATGATTGCTATTTACAGTATAAATACATTAATGTAGCTATATTACTCATCCATAAAAGTGATCGAGTACAAAATTCTGAGGTATTTTTGGTGAAAATAGGGTATTGAGCCTTGGTTCAGGAACCAATCCCCCATTTATAACATTGTTTTTTACAAGAAAATTGGTCCCGAGTTACAACATTTTTACTTAAGACGCGGTTTTCAGGAACCAATTGTGTCCTAAGTCTGAGGACTGTCTGTACTCAACTATTTTCTTTTTTCAAATACTGATTTACTGTACTGCTTTAATTTTTACAAGGGCCTGAGCGCATGGAAATTGAACTTTAATTTCTTCCCTCCCTCTTCAGTGCTCAAATGGTACTCGCATATTTTTCTTTCCTAACTTGATTTATAAGAAAATTCACAGCTTAAGTCACATAGAGGGTATGTCTACACGTGCACATTAATGTACAGTAGCCTCTTTCACTGTACATTAAAGCGATGCATAAAAAAGTGCTATTACGTCAATGCACGGTAAAATTTAGGTGACAATGCACAGTTGCCTAAAGTGTGCACTTGTAGTACTGCACATAAGTGCAGCCTAACGTGTATTAATTTAGTACCTCACACTGGCAGTACTAAATTTACCATGTATTAGGAAAAGCAAATTAAAGCACATGTAGACATGCCCAGTTAGATAACCTTTAAATCTTAAATGCAAAATCAGGAGTTGGCAGAACTAAAAATACTTGCATTAGACTTTAACAAACTGGATTTGAAAGTCATAGCTAGCATACAAGATGAATAATCACAATGGAACACACATTTCAGTCAATGCAGATGTAGTTATGGATCTTCTGGAAGGGCTAGACATTTTTAAATCTGCGGGTCCAGATGCCCTCCACCCAAGGATGTTGAGGGAGCTGGCAGGGGTCATCGCGGAGCCTTTGGTCCGGCTGTATGAGCACTCATGGTCATCTGGCCAGGTGCCAGGGGATTGGAAACTGGCTAATGTGGTCCCAATTTTTAAGAAGGGGAGGAAGGAGGACCCAAGTAATTATAGGCGTGTAAGCCTCACCTCAGTGCTCTGGAAGCTCTTGGAGAGGATCATCAAGGAGCATATCTGTGGGGGGCCTGCAGGGGAGATCATGCTCAGGGGAAATCAGCATGGCTTCAGCAAAGGCAGGTCCTGCCAGACCAACCCGATTGCCCTTTACGACCAAGTAACTAAATCCTTGGATGATGGTGTCGCCATGGACGTAGTCTTTCTAGACTTTAAGAAGGCCTTTGACACTGTCTCTCACCCCATCCTCATCAATAAATTAAGCGACTATGGCATTGATGTCTGCACAGTTGGATGGGTAAAAAATTAGCTCATGGGGCACACCCAGAGAGTAGTGGTGGACGGGTTGTACTCAACCTGGCGAGATGTGAGCAGTGGGGTACCCCAGAGCTCTGTCCTTGGGCCCGCACTGTTTAACATCTTAATCAGCGACTTGGACGAGGGGGTGGAAAGCACGTTGTCCAAGTCTGCTGATGACATTAGGATGTGGGGCGAGGTGGACACACTTGAAGGGAGAGAGAGGCTGCAACTAGATTTAGACAGACTACAA
>NW_005842253.1:660714-696393 GCF_000455745.1 Alligator sinensis
GCATTACTCCCTGCCTATGGCAGGGGGTCAGGTTCGATGATATGTTCAGGTCCCTCCTGACCCTAGCTACTATGATACTATGATTTTAAATAGTCAAAAGTAGTAATAAAAGCTATCAAGGATTTTTCTGCATGCTGTGCCATTTACATATGGTCCTTTGACTGATCTCAGAAACCATTAGACCATCTAAAAATGGAATTTTTTTCTTTTTTTAAAAGGCTTCAACAAAATTTAAAATTTAAAGTTGTTTTTTTTCTAGGGTCCTTACCTAGCTAGCCGAATTGTCCTAACACCGGTGGTTAGCTCAAGAAAATTAAGCAGCAGCAAGTATATGCAAGTACTAAATTAATGCGCCATAACCAACATTACTTCTCAGTAATGCCGGTGTACGCCTTTGTAGTGATGCTACTGTGCAGTAGCGTATTAGCATTGTGTCTCCTGAGATGTGCTATTGTGCAGTATTATTAGGTTACTGTGCAGTTAGCATCTCATGTAGATGCGCCTATTTGGTTTGAAAAAAGGCATATATTAAACAGTGTTTTGATTCTTTCACATGTCCCTACAATTAACCTCAGACTATTTTGTGTTGGAGTCTTTCCTGATTTTCCTTTTCAAATTGTTTGCTACCCTTTCCCAATTACCCATGACACAGACAAAAAACAAATCACTGAACTAGTCAACTGAACTCTAATAATGAAATTCCTGTCTCACTGAAGTTAATGACAAAATACCCATTATCTTCACTAATATTAGCATTTCCCTCTGAGTTTTGAAATGTTTTTATAACTAGTCACCATTCAAATGAATGTCTGTTGCTCAGATGTTTTAAGCAGATCAGGAATTCCACCAAGGGTAAATCATTATTTCCATATGCACTAAGATAAGAGGCAGCCTAGTATTTTGCATAGGAAGAGAGCCCAAGTAGATTACCTTGCCTTTTCTCCATTAGATAAAGTAGCCACCTAGCTATAAAAACTATTCCCAAATTGCAGCTGAGCAAGTCCTTTTTTAGTCTTTAAGGCTAGGGACAGACATTCAAAAAGCCTGAGCCTGAATTGATTCAATCTTTGCAGGTTAGTCTAACCTTCAAAGCTTGAACTGATTTGGATGTGGATAAACATTCCGTTTTCAGTCCAAAACCTGCAGTGGCTCAGGCTAAAGACAGGGGCACTGAAGCAGCCTCCCTTCCCTTCTACAATGCTGAGCTAAGGGGGAGAGGCAAGGCCAGGTCCCCAGCGAGATGCTCTGATTAGGGAGGGGTTCCCACCGCCCCCCCCCAGCAGGGAGATGATAACACAGTGTTTATCACCCCTAACTCAGTGTTTATCACCCCATTAAGAAAACAAAAGCTTCTCTCATTAGTTCAAGCTCTTCTTAAACAGCTTTTTCTGAAGGAAGGAATAGAGAGACATTACCAGTTACTTGCTGATTAGCTTCAAAAAGCCCTAAGCTGACACTGTGCTGTCTGCCTTTGTCCTGTCTGCCACAGCACAGACCGCAGTAAGCATGTGATACGTAACTAATGCTGAGAGGTATCTGTGTAAGGCAGAGGAGAGGAGGGCGATTTGGATTTCTTACTTTCTGGTACCGATACCCAGAGGAAAAGGTATTCTATGATTCTTTGTATCTAATAGCTTACTAGTATTCTCACAACTTAGTTTACAAAAAACTAAATATATTTCAGGTCTCAAGCATCTAATTACTGGTAAGTAACAAAACTAAGTGCACAGTCTTAAGCACATATTTAAGAGTAAATTTTTTTTTAACAGGCTTAAAATTGCCGTGCCAAAGTTAGCTGGAAGGTAGAGCACCTATGTATTTAGATATTTTGTTTGTTCCTGAAACCAAATAAATTAGAGGTGTCATGAATGATACACGTAGCCTCAGTTAATTACAGGCATAGCATTCATGCAGAAACACTTGGGGGGGGGGGGGGGGAGAAAGAAGAGGTGTTGGGAAACATGTGCGCGCACACACAATTCCCCCAAAAATTGAGTTGAAAAAAATTGTTGGTTTTTTTAACTTTATTTAACTTGGAAAACAAATAAATAATATTATCTACGTTTTTAAATTTTAAGACACTACTGATTTTGTATATATTAAGTTTCATAACAGTCTTCCATAAACTGTTTAAGATCACATCCATTTTAACATGTGTATTGAAAGAAGTATCAGTCATCTATAGCGTGGCTGAGGAAAATTATACTTTAGATATTTTAACTCAATATAACAATGTGACAAAAAACAAAACAAAATAACATTGGAATAGGTTTGTAGTCTCACTTTGTATAAAATGAGACATAAATAATCTTAAGCAGGTAGACATCTATTTAATAATATTTTTAACCATATAAATTTAATAGACTCTGCTACAGGTTTTTTTAAATCCAGCTGTAGGACTCTGTAGTAATCTTTCAATAGTAAAGAGGAAATACACGAGGGAGTCACAGCAAATATACAAAGCTTCCACCAAAAAAAAGTTGGCATTTGTATAACTATTGTATAAATATAAATATAACATATTTCTTTTGACTACATATTTTACTGTTTCCTAATTGAGTAGTAAGTCCTACTAAGATTATATTATCCAAACAGTAAATATTTAAAAGCAAACCACTATAGTGCTCAAAACTCAAGGGACAAAAACTAAGTCCAGTTCCGTCATTCAAGTTAATTTTATGGCAGAATTATTTATAGTATAAATAGAAGTTAATTAATAAGCTACAATCTGCTCCTGCAACTAGATCTGTCTTAAGTGTCACTGACATTTTTATGGTCCCTAAATTGTTAAATCAACTAAAGTCCTAAGAATATTATTATAAAGCTTTTGAACTTAATGCTGTTAAATAAGCCAATATGAATTATACATACAACATTAAATTAATAAAAGATGACACTGATTTCCCCAAACTTCTATCCTTGGAAAAATATTTTTGAAATTAAAAAGGAGATTTGATTACATGCATTTTTATCCTCCACTTCTAAAAATAGCAAGCACCTATATACAAGCTTCCAGTGAATGGTGAATTATCAGGGAAAAGGGAAAAAAATTGTATCAGTACTTATCACTCTGAACTTAAACTGTGAACTGTGCAGTGTGTTTCTAGAGCTACACCCCATGTTTTCCATACATTTTAATCTTAAGAAAAATATTAAACAACTTATCAGCTACTTCTGCACCATTTCAACAGCCCAGAATCAGCAAAGCCAAAATTGCTCTGCCCTTCCTTCCCCTATTCAAACGGGCGGATAAAAGAAGAAACCTGTTTTAAGCAGCTCACAAAGTCAGCCCGAAATACCAGGCAGCAGCATAGCTGATGTGAACTAAAAGTAAAAAGTGATCTTACTTAAGACCCAAGATCTGGCCCCACAGTGTTAAGCATCATGGCAGTTAACATGGTAGTTAGCGTATTTTAGAATTATGTTCTTGATACAGAATAAAACCCTACATACTTATACATTTTCTTATACATAAATGATACGTACAATTTAAATGGAACTTTTATTTCTCTGCTGTAATATTTATGGTGTAAATTAAAAACTAAACATTCCCGCTGTAACCAATAACGGGGAATTTATTCTGTAGAGCAAATCAATACCAGAAATATGCTCCTGGAACTTCAGATTTAAATATACCAGCATCCACCTCCAAAAGGAACCAGACTCAACCAAAATGACACAAGCTTGACACAAAACTCTGGCTGTGTCCTTTGAATGTAGGTTCAATCAGTAAATGCCTAAGGATCAAAACAAAACATGCAAAGTAAAAGCCAAGCTCAGGTTTGTCAGAGTGACTAAATTTGACCTTTGGTCAGAACAATATTTGTAGTAGTCCAATCTTAAATGACTGGACCCAAAGAAACTGAGATTATGTAGGTAGCTAACAGCCTAGTCTTTCTGGGCTGCCTGTAAGACTTGCAAGGCAAAGGAAGGGGAAATTATTTTACAAAATTCCAAATAGAAGCACTGCTGGGGTGAGAGGCTGAAAATCTGAAATACAGTTCCTTCCACAGAGCACTGAAAGACCTATCTGATTTGTCACGAGACAACAGAATGAATTCTTAAACAACGTCCTTTTACTTTATGCTTTCTTGGGAACCATGAAAACCTACAGTAATTTCTTACCTCATTCTGATGAAGTTGTGCAAGTTGAATATGTACAGAGAACGTCTTTACCAACAGGTACTCAATGAAGAAGATGACAACATACACATTTGAAGACCAAGAAGAAGAGAAGTAACAAATGTAAATGTTATGTTAAGAATTCACATCAGGCATACAATTAATGCTGCTCTCAGGAAAATGAATTCCAGCTGGATTTGCCTTAAATCCAGTCTGGATTTTGATTACAGCTTGCCCAATCAATTAGTTATTCAAAAACAAAAACCAAAACAAAAAACTGACAAGCAGCACTTCAGCCAATAAGTAAGCTCCAAAGAGAAAAATTCTTGAGTGTAGTTCCAGCTCTGGCAGAACTCTGGCTGATGCATCCTATTACTGCAAGATTAATTTCTAGAAGTACTGTAGTTTAACGGTTCAGTTAAGGGATGCCCTTATAGCATAACACGTTTAATTACTGTGGTTTCCCTCTCAGTTACAATGTAATGTAATGAAATGTAATGTAATATACACAAGCTTTTAATTCCTCTTTCATTTGCTTAAAAAGCTATATTTATATTTAGTAATAAAGTCAGCATGTTTTAGCCCCCTCTGTACAAGTATCAAAGGACTTTATAAAATTAACTAGAAAAATAATACTATTGATGTAAATATGTTTTTTTAAACATATTTAAAAACAAAACAATATATTCCAGTGGATATGAAGCTGATTGTTAAGTGATTATAGATGAGGCAGAAGGGAGTCAAAACTAGTTTAAATATATGAAAGTAAAGAATTGTGGATTCTAATTTAATTTTTTTTTATTCACAATTGTGCAACTTTACAGGTGCCAGGGAGCATTTTCACTTGAAGCAACATACAAAACAGTCTACAAGAGATACTCCATATTTAATGTGGAAGAACCTTTGTAGCTGGTTTGCCAGTTTATGGCACAATAAACTGACTGCATGTGTGGCATGTTGCCATCTATTGTATGCTAGCTGTATGCATTTATTTCGTATTTAAAGTGCACGCTTATTACATAAATATTTTCTCTTCGTTTATTTTGTATAATTTAGGTACTTTAAGAATAATAAGTTTTCTTTTCAGCTCATCCCCATAATACTGAGCAACATTTAAGCACTTGGCACAATATTAGATATGCTCCAGTACTTCACTGCAAGCCAAAAAAGAGTAAGTAACACAATTTATCTCCAATATTTAGATAGTATCATACACAAGGATAGTTTGAAATACCTAGCAATCTCTAAATGAAATACATGTTAGAGAATAGCTCCCATTCTTGGGAAAATGAGGAAGATACCACCATTCTGTCCAGGTTAGCTAAAGAAAATTAAGCAGCAGCAAGTATTTGGCACATTTTATCCGAAGACTTCAGAACATTTTGCAAACATTTAATTACGTGCTTCCTACACTTCTGTGAGGTAAGCACATTTTCATTCCCGTTTTGCAGAGGCAAGGAATAAGGCACATACACAGAAGTGAAGTTTGGGGAAAAATATCAAAGTTACTTAGGCACCCAAGTTGATGTAGTACTTTTGAAAGTGTTACTGTACATTAAAAGCAAGACACAATACAGAGTAACCAGTAGAGAAATTAATAGCCTAATTAATATGAGAATATATATATATATATATAGGCTTAGTCTGTCTGTGTGTCTGTCTATGTGCCTGTCTGTCCATAATGCTTTTGCCCAACTGTGCATGCACCACTGAGAGGGTGGGCAGATTGGCTGCGCGGGCCTGGGCTGAGCAGGCTCACGTTTGCAGCAGCAGCAAACGCGCCCCAGCTGCCCGAGCAGCAGGGCTTCCCCATGCCTCCCTCCCTCCCCCTGCCCACCTCTGACTCCTCCCCAAACCAGAGGAGCTACCTCCCACCTCCCTGCCTGAGGATGAAGGGGGGGATCATGGTGGCGGCACCTCCCCGCCACCCGGCCCCAACGCATCCCAGAACAGCAGGCAGGGAGGGGAAGGCAGAGAGGGAGGGAGGGGAGGTGAGGGGAGGCAGGTGGATGTGGGCCAGGTGGACAGATATGGGGTGGTGGAGCGGGGCTGGATGCAGAGCAGCAGTGGGGTGAGCGGGGCTGGATACAAAGCGGTGGGGGGGGGCATGCAAGGCTCTGTCCCCACCCGACTCCCCTTCCCTCCCCTTCATTCTTGACGGGCAATTTGTTAGCAGGAAAATAAAAATGTTTCATAGATTTCATAGATATTAGGGCTGGAAGGGACCTCGGAAGATCATCGAGTCCAGCCCCCTGCCCAAAGGGCAGGAAGTCAGCTGGGTTCATAGGATCCCAGCAAGATAAGCATCCAGTTTCATCTTGAAGGTGTTCAATGTAGGCACTTGAACCACCTCCGGTGGCAGGCTGTTCCAGACCTTGGGGGCTCGGACAGTAAAGAAAGTCTTCCTTATGTCCAGCCTGAAACGGTCTTGTAGTAGTTTATGACCATTCGACCTAGTCGTCATCCCTTGGGGCACTCTGGTGAAGACACGTTCCCCCAGATACTGGTGGTCACCCCTGATAAACTTGTAGGTGGCCATCAGATCACCCCTGAGCCTGCGCTTTTCCAGGCTAAAGAGCCCCAGGGCTCTCAGCCTGTCATCATAAGGTCTGCTTCCCTGACCTCTGATCATGCACGTGGCTCTTCTCTGGACTCTCTCAAGCTTCTCCACATCCTTTTTGAATTGTGGAGCCCAAAACTGGACGCATGTTAGAATAGATTCAATCTTAGCCTAAGTACCACTATTTCTCAATAATACATGCTTCACAGAGATGTTGCATGTGTAATTAAATGTTCACCAAGAGTTTTGACACTTAGATTTATTTGCTGCGGTCACTCTTATTCACAGCTTGGTTTGGTTGTTCTCAATTTGATTTAAGCAGATATTTTAAATAAGCTGTAATTTAAGCATCTCCACAGAAGGATTTACAATATAAATTAAAAAACAAACACAACAAAATTCCAAAAGACCACAAAACCACACACACACACACACACACACACACACTCAATCGAGAGCACATACTTTTGCTTAAAACTATTGCAAAATGTCATGCATAACCTAAATTTCAATCTTTTTTCTGGTCTCCATCATATACTACTACAGTTAGTATCCTCTGTCAGCAAAGGGGCCTATCTTTAAAAAGACGTCAAAACTGAAACACAAATTTCTCCATATGACTATACATTTCATCCCAAAGAAGTCTGCATTTCCAACATCTTTTTGTGACTTCGGTAGCTTCATTCCAGCTCTTTTCAAGGGAATTAAATACAACCAAAATGCCAGTGCAATTCTGTTTCTATTCTATTTATAAGAAACACAAACTAGAACCTAGAAAATAAAGTTGTCATCAAACTGCTTCTAAATCACACTATAAAATATTTTTAAAAGTTATACCACAATAAGCACGCTAAAAGGTCACTGTTTCCTATCCTCAAGTTTGCAGAGCTTGCTCCCCAGTTAAATTTGACATTGTAAAGATAGTTGTTCTCCAGTGGTTAATAGTTCAGTAAAGATGCAGTCTCCACATTTAGCTATACTTTGGCATGTGTACCTCATTGCTTCTATGTCCATATCAATTGTAACTGGTTTCCCTATTAGGAAAACATTTCCTGTAGTAATTTCATAGACATCAGGGCTGGAAGGGACCTCGGAAGATCATCGAGTCCAGCCTCCCACCCAAAGGGCAGGAAGTCAGCTGGGGTCATAGGATCCCAGCAAGATAAGCATCCAGTTTCATCTTGAAGGTGTTCAATGAAGGCGCTTGAACCACCTCCGGTGGCAGGCTGTTCCAGACCTTGGGGGCTCGGACAGTAAAGAAGTTCTTCCTTATGTCCAGCCTGAAACGATCTTGAAGTAGTTTGTGACCATTCGACTTTGTCATCCCTTGGGGCGCTCTGGTGAACAAACGTTCCCCCAGATGCTGGTGGTCACCCCTGATAAACTTGTAGGTGGCCATCAGATCACCCCTGAGCCTGCGCTTTTTCAGGCTAAAGAGCCCCAGGGCTCTCAGCCTGTCATCGTAGGGTCTGCTTCCCTGACCTCTGATCATGCGCGTGGCTCTTCTCTGGACTCTCTCAAGCTTCTCCACATCCTTTTTGAATTGTGGAGCCCAAAACTAGACACAGTACTCCAGCTGCGGCCTCACTAAGGCCGAGTACAGCGGGAGAATGACGTCCGGGGATTTGCTTGAGAAGCATCTATGGATGCAAGCCAGCATTTTGGCTGGCTTGCATTTGAAAGCAAAATGGAAAGAACAGAAACTCAACTGGATATTAAATGTGTTTCCAGAATTACTATTAGTGAGGCAAATGCAATCTGAATAAATCAAACATTTTTAAAGGGTACGCATATCAATACCTTTTTTAAAAGGAGAGGTCCAGGAACATATAAAACAAAATCTAGATAAAAGCACATAAAACATATCTACAATTCTGAAGTGTGCACGTGTGTGGTACATATATATAATACTACACATGCAATAATACTACACATGCAACAGTAGTACAATTCTGATGTTTTACTGTTACTCAAATACAAAATGGAAATGTAAAAAAAAGAGGTGCAAAGCAAAGTCGAATGTAAAGCTATAGACAGCCCTAGATGTATCATTTTCAAGTGCAATTGTTTCACTTTGCAACCTTAGGCCCCTGGCAGAGGTTTCAGATGTGATTAACTAGTTAATCATGTCTTAAGTAATACCCCAGCCACAGGTGCATTTAATTAATAGTGAAATAAAGCAGAGAATAAGCCACAAAGTTATGATGCAAAAAAGGTGTAATAACTTTATGGTTGGTTCCTACCATGACAGACTGAACACGTAGCCAGCCCCAGGAGTTTGGATGCACTGCTGCAGCTGGGAACCTGGTGGGCCAATCAGGACTCCTATAACTGGGATTTGGAGCTCCTATGACTGGGAGCTCCAAATAGCTGATCACAGGTCCCAGCTAAGAGTAAATGGAGCCTTTGGCTCAGCTGCACTCCTGCATCTGGGAGCCCTAATCAGCTGACCAGGGCTCCCAGTCATGGGGGCACCAGCAATATAGTGCCATTAGAATCTCATCCCTGATCTCATAATCGTCCCTCCTGCCATGCACACACAAGAATATATATTATACATTTTTGAGAAACATTATACACTGTGTATGCGTTTATTCAGACATACCAGAACCAACTCTCATATCTACTAGAGAAAAAAAACATTTCCCCCCCCCATTTAACATGGGGCATGAAGGAAGCCCCTCATCTTGGGTTTTAATACATATGGGAGGAGGGGGGAGATGAAAGACGAATCAAAACTCAGCACATACAAAAGGTAGAGTACAGCAGAGTACACACACAGACATTATCAGACCTTACTGTTACTGTTCTAACTGTAACAAAAACATTTCCTTGACAACAGTTTCACCCCATCCACCAAATTTAGTGTTTTATTAGATCATTGTCACTGTAAATTCAATTTAGACATGCTTTATAAGACTATAATGTGGTGTCTCTCACTGAACTCTTCTGAAAGAGCAGAGGCAAACTTAAATTGTCCTGGGCAATATATTTTAATAATGACCATATTTAGAATTCTAGTTCAAAATTTAAACAGTTTTGTACTCTATGTTATTCACATATGAGAACTGCTTTGCAACTATGTGAACCTTGAGGACACTGGCTTATGCTTAAAGGGTTTCCGATGTTTCCACATATAAACCTAAGCAATACAATAGCTAAAAACAGCAAAAACTTTGACAACTTTTAGAAACTGCACACTTGAAAAGAACCCTCTAAATGAAACAGTGAGCATTCCATGTCAAAATATAAAATATCGTCAAGATTTATCCCTTAATTTATTATCGTTGCATATAACTGAAGACTAGATTTAACTTGCATTTGATGTCTTTAAAACATCTTTGCTAAGGTCTATATATAAAAACAAAATAAAATTGTAAAATATTAAAAGCATCATTTCTACACACAGCAATTACTGGTGTTTATTTTGTTTCTTAAAATAATAAACACAAGACCAAAAATCAGTTTTTTAAGTGGGCTGATTTTACAATTCACAGTAACTCACTGTGAATTGAGTTCACAAACTGTGAATTGAGTTCACAAACTGACATTTGTGAGAAGGGTATTTTTGATCCTTTTGGGGAAAAAATTGGAAAGCTAAACTTTTGCTCAATTCACAAAATAGACAAGATACCCAGAAAAACTCAAGGCTGTTTTAAGCAAGTTGATATTCTAGTCCTCATTTGATCTGTTAAACATAAGTACTGCAGAATGTTGTTGATGCTACTGCACGTGCAGACAACTGTTTCAGTAAACTAGAAGTCCGCAAGGTGCCTGAATGTCATAAACACTTCCAGTACACCTTAGTTTATTTCATTCTTAAAAAAGAGCAAGAGAAAAACATGAAAATTCCCTAAATTGGGAATAAAATTCCACAGCAATATCTAGGCTAGTATATTTGAACAATACAATTCCCCATAGAAGAAAGGAAAAAAACCCCAAATGCATAAAAACCTGTTTTGTGCTCCCATCCATGGCTCCCCAACTATTTTTCTCCTAATGGCTGCTTCTTCCTCTCTTACAACTGTCAAAGGCCAGAGGTAAATCACTCAGTCCACCATGGTTGACAACATCACCAACACAGTACAGAAAGCTGCTTTCCTTAACCTACATCAGACCCCAGTCCTGGCAAGGAAAAAGGAATGCTTTAATTTAGAGCTATTCAGGAAGAAGTGTTTGCCTGTGAAGAGTCCAAATTCAGTGCAACTAAGGAATGCAAGCCATCTTTCTGCTTGCATCTTTCTGCCTGGGCCACCTGGCAATAAATACAATACTTATATTCCCCCTTTTCAGATATAAAGTACAGATGCGAGAGGTGTTAGACAGAGCTAGCGATCAGAAACTGGTCTCTACCCATAACAGAACAGAAGTTCAGTGCACACAGACTGGTTTAGAAATGACAGAACCTGGCTTAAGATTTTCCCCCTCACCAAAGGACAAATGTGTTCTGTTTGTAAATTAGGCAGTTTACAGAAAACCATGCAACTTGGATGGATTCTGCCTCAGGTTTTTTGAATGTCTGTACCTAGATTATATCAAACTTTTGAGAAACCTAACAGGTAGGGATCATCTGCAACTTCATCCCAGCCTATAAAACTGTTGTTACTAAATAAGCAACACAAGAAGAGGCTGATTTCCATTAGAAAATATGCAATTACATGCGACTGCAGAACAAATAAATTAATACCTGCCCTTGTTTTTAGGTCATATAATCCAAGAAACAAGTAAATTATTCAATAAATCTATAGCTATTTATAAGCTTTCCAAAGCCAGTGGTATTGCCAATACATTTCCAGAGGTGACCAGATTCAGAAAGAGCACAAGAGATTACATTCCAAAGTATGTTAACCTTCCCTCTGCCCCCATGAGCCCCACTCAGGAACTTGTGTGTTATAGGACTGACCTTGAGAACTAGTCATCCAAAGCTCAAATGGAAAATTTACTTGGTCTGGTTTTGACACCGTGAGAGAGAATTGTCCCATCTTATTAAACTTGGGCATATTTCCAATATAACATTTGATTTTCTGTGTGTATATAAATAAATTTATGCACATGCCTAGACAGAGCATTTATAATGACAAATTCTAGAAAGATAAATGCAGTGATGCTCATAAAAGGGCCACCCAAAAAAAAAAATCAAAAACAATTGATTGACTACTTGAGGTTTCTTGATAGCCTTCTTGATAGCAGATTTCAAACAATGCGTCTATAATAAAGAGGAAAATGAGCAACACAATGTTGCTGAAAGAGGAAACTATAACAGTTCAAAACCCAAAGATCTCTCCTCAAAAGTCTTTCTAATATTTCATGGGTGGTTTATAAACTTTTTTATTAAACCATTGGAATACCTGACCAGTCTGTTTATTAAAAAAAAAAAAAGTGTGTGGCCCTAACAGTCAACTGTATGGATGTAGCAAGCTGTGTTCTCCTTTCGCCTCTCCCTTAATTTAGGAAAGAGCTGGCACTGGCTTAGGTTCAGTAGAAGAACAGCCCTTGTTTCTCTGTACAGTACCAATTTAAAACAAACTGAAGTTATTGAAGAGACTTCAAAAGGCTTTCTTTGTTCAGGCAAGTTTTCTACAGGTAAAATAACAATAACAATAACAAGATTTTAATTCAATATCTCAATTTACAAAGCTGCATGCACTAGGAGAGAATATTTTCTTCATCTATTATAATCACAAAAACTTACTACAAAAAGGTAAGCAGTATGCAACCAAATGTGGTTAGATCTACCAGAGGTTACTCTCTCCCAGTTCTTGTTTCAATTATTTAGGATTTCATCTCTGTCAGACTATATACCCTTTACAATCTGCTGTGGCTGTACATACCCCTATCTTTGCAAATGTTAAGGAATTATCCAGGGTCTACTGTGGTACTTGAGTGTATTGGCCTATTCCATCCCCTGCATTGTCAGCAAGACTGAAAAAATATAAATACATAAATAACCACCCCTTCATTATCATACCTTTGCATTAAGGTATATTTATTACAATGAAGTTGACTCTCAATCTTCGCCTTGATAAACTAAATCAAGGGGGCTTGATCTCAGTTACACCCATGTAAATTTACCCAAGGCCCTCAAGTAGCTACTGATAATGAGCATGCATGCGCACACACAAATTTGAAGAAAAAAAAAAAAAGTGTCCTAAAAAAGGAACATATTTATCGGACAAGATTTAAAACAAAAAACAACGATACCGCCCCCCACCCCCCAATACCAAGCAGCTACCTGCAGGGCCATATCCAGACGCGTATGAATGTTTGGCTCCCTGGGGACTAGCAGTGGTTCACCTTGTGCTACTGCTAGTTGTCCCTGGGGAAAACCTGTACTCCGCATGCTCTGGCATGCAGCAAGTAACCACTGGTGGGGTACGGAAGGCTGGGGTCAGCACTGGGCTGCACCTAGGGGCTTGACGGCCTTCTGGGGCTGCATCAGTGGTGATCCTTTTGCGCAGAGCCTGGCCAGCAGAGGAGTACAGCTCTGGCTGGCCAGGTTTCAGCTTTGGGCAGCACACACTGCTGCTGCATATGCCACTCCACTTATTTTTTCCATGGGTTTTCTGACCCCTGGATGTCCCCTTGCAGTGCAGAGAACAATGGAACATGCGGTATGTGGCACCACAGACGTGTCTGCAGCACCATGTTGTGCATGGCCGTGCTCATCTGGACGCGCCCCAGGAGTCTAAAAAAAATCAAGACTCCTAGTTCTAGCTTTAGGTATCTAAAGAAGTGTAATGATTTTCAGAGTTTGTGCACCCATAGATTTGCATTCACTTTGTAGAAAAATCGTGGATACTCAGCACTTTTCAGAAATTTTACAAATTAATTATGTAACTAAGTACAGCCTTAGGACTGTAAGTCTAGACTCTTGCTTTTAAAATCTTGGCGTCAGTATCTGAAAACTATTTGTCTAACTACACCCTGCATATCTAGTCAAACAAGTTTTGTCAATATTTACTTTTAACTAACAGGAAAAGAAAGAAGCTGCCATTTGCAGCTGGGGTTCATATTTGGAAATAAATGCTTAAAATTTACTTTGTTTCTGGGAGTAAAGGGATGTGAGCCAGTGGGTGTTGACTCATTTTCAATCTGCACAAGGCAGCAAGACAAGTAAAAACTAACTTTCTGCTTATCCAAAAATACTTTACAAGTCCTATGCCTTGAAAGCAGACTTTGCATATCTAACACTAAAATTTCTGTATAGAGCTTTATTTTCTAGAATTTCACTAAAAGGTAGAAGGTAGGGCAGTGCTACACCTCTTTTGGACTCAATGTGTCCCTCAGAAAATGCCAGCTCTTAGCTTTCAATCATTTTTTGACTATGAAAAAAATACAGCAATTATACTGCAAACAATTCAGACTACAAGTCAGAATGTTTCTGACACATTGGATTCCTATTTTAAATCTCTGGGTTATCTCATGAATCATGTGTGGGTGTTTCTACACCTAACAATGCTAATATTGCACAGCATCCTTAAAAGGCACTTTAGCTGAGAATCATCAGGTACATACAGATGTTACACTTAGATCAACCTAACTAGCGTTAGGCCAATCTAAGTGCTGATCTATGCATACATTTGGGGAGGTAAGATTGGGCAAAAAAATGACCAGCCTGATATAAAACTTAGGTCACTTGAGAGGTCTAAATGTCTGCACATGTTTGGAGTGATTCCCTGAAGCTGGGAAAGCCCAGCTACTTGCCCCAGCCCTGGAGCTGCATTTTTCGTAACCCTCCACTACCACCTTTCTCCCTCAAACCCTGACCAGCCCATTTTCAGCACCCCCCCACCCAACTGCTTCCCACATCCCCAAACAGCCAGCTGTCCGCCTCCACCCCCCCAGCAGACCCACTAACCTCCCTCCACCCCAACTTAGATAGTGTTTCCAATGCACCTCCCAGTACCAGCAAACATGCACCAGTGGAACCTAATCTATACTCACACAGCTTAAAGCTACATGACTGTAGATCAGGTCCCAGAAACATCAGCACATGGCCACTGTTACAGAATAACTCATTCAGAAAGGTATGAGCTTTTCTAGGTTACAGCCTACTTTTTCAGATGCTATGAATGGGCTTGCAGAGAGCAAGGGTACTAAATAAAAAAGTCATTTAAATACAAAGAATAGGGAAAAGAAAAGGAGGGAAGCAGGGAGCACTGATGACAGAGGATAAGGTGGGTTGAAGAGATAAAAAGGGATAAACAAAGCAGTTAACAAACTGAAGGAATAAAGACTGCTAACAGATATAGGGGGTGGGGAGGGGAAAAAAAGTAAGCAGGTTAGTTTGACCTGGCTTCCCAGTGTCTGTATAAATTGCCCTGCTGAAGCACCTGATCTATACAGAGGTTAGGCAAGCCAGGTCGAACTAATGTGATGCATCTTCTGGGCATGTGCTGCACTTGGCTCAGGGGTGCGCTGACTTTAAAGTAAAGTACTGGGGGGTTTTCCCCCCCACATTTGTAAGCAGCCATGGTTACTAAAGCTAGTCCAAACATGGGTGCCAAGTGGCAGGGGGGCAATCCCCACTGCCCCCCACTGTGCAGGAGGGCTCTGCCATGAGCCCCCAGAGGCCTTGATTGCTGCTGCTGCAGTGCTGCACTTGGCTCAGGGGTGCGCTGACTTTAAAGTAAAGTACTGGGGGGTTTTCCCCCCCACATTTGTAAGCAGCCATGGTTACTAAAGCTAGTCCAAACATGGGTGCCAAGTGGCAGGGGGGCAATCCCCACTGCCCCCCACTGTGCAGGAGGGCTCTGCCATGAGCCCCCAGAGGCCTTGATTGCTGCTGCTGCAGCCAGTGAGTGCAGCGTTTCGCCCATGGCCCCCCTCACCCAGGGAGAGGCAGGCACAGCTGAAGCCATGGGAGAAGCCCCCATGGCTGCCCTGCCTGGCCCCAGCCTCCCAGCACTTTAAAAGGAGGGCTGCAGGGCTGTGCCGGACTCTTCCCAGGGGCGCCTACGAAACATCCCAAAAATTTCTGCAGCGTTCTAGATTGTTCCGTTTCATTTCAAAGATGTTTTGGAACCTTCCGTTTCATTTTGGATTCGGTGTTTCAGGCGCTGAAACAAAACGGTTGTCAAAATTTTGCACAGTCCTAATGCCAAGATGCTGGGGAAGTCTGGTTTAACTTAAACAAGGAAAGGGTCTGGGACAGACGTTGTATAAACCAGTTTGGCCCAAATCAGTTGAGTCTGATACTACGTTCAACCAGGTTCATCTCAAAATGGTTTCAGCCATTTTCAAACTGGGTTATGTGCACTGAACATCTGTTCTGTTACAGGTTTAAACTAGTTTCTGATCACTTAAACCAGTTTGTGTAATGCATGGCCCCAGCCTAAAATTGTAGCCTCTTGTCAAACTGTAGATACAGTGGATGTCAGGAGTACAAGCATCTTCCTCAGAAGCTGAACAGATGATTTGTTGGAGTTTGATATAAAAGGTTCCCCACTCCAGCATAAATTATGATTTCAGCAAAAGAAGGGATGCTAAAGTACCATCCGCCTCCCCAACTGCACAACAGAATTGAAGGAATAAAAAATTGCTAGGACTTACATTTTTAGAACTGAAGTTAACCTGTATAAGTAAACCCAAGCCTCCAAGTTTGAGAGAAGGGAAACTTTGGTGTGTGAAAATTTCATTTTGGACAAATAGCTTCTCCACTAATGCACCATTCTGAGTGAAAGGCAACAAGTACGAAAGCGCTGGATGGTGTTAACTGAAAGAATGTATGTGTTGCTTAACAGGTGGTGACTATGACTATCTTTTAACTAGTTGGGATGGAGAAGGTAGGAGGAAGGAATTGGTTGACTGGCACTAACGTGCCTTCTTCCGGTGCATATTAAAGCATGCCTAAGCTTTTTGAAAGCCTCCATGTCCAGTTAGTTTGTCCTGATCTGCTTGAGATTGAGGTGGTCCAAAAAGGTGGTAAATGAAACCTGAGATTTCACTGGGATATTGTTCCCAACAGGAAAGGAAGACCTCAAATGTTTGAGGACTCAGGTCCCTCACCTTTAGTCAGCTCTATTACCCAAGCCCTTAATTTCTATGAGCCTATGATCCCTCCTGGGCAGGGCTGAAAATCTTCAGGGATAAGTAAGACAAAGAATGGTTTAGTGTTATGAGCTTCATTAATCTACACTGAAACCAAGTATACCTGAGACAGCAGAGGATAGGCAAGTAGCATCCCCTGAGTGTTTAATACTATTTCAGACTGTCTAATGTTTATGTTCAATCCATGCGGACATTCAGTACTATGTATCCAAATACCAAAAACAAAAATATGAGTACCTATGTAAGCTAACATTTTGAAAGAGCATGGGAAAAACACACACAGTAAAATATTTTACTGCAGATATATAACTTGATTGATCCCAAGAAAATATCTACAATTACTGGATACCTGCAATGTAGTAATAGCTTTAGATTGTATAAGAAATTCAAGATCAGTTATATGACATAGTTCATCCACTAAAATAACCACCATACTTATTTGCTGTGCTTTCCTACTCTGCTTGCTAGGAGGTCGTATGCGTTCCTAAGTATATATGCTAAAAGTATACAACCAAACATATATTAGCAATATATTAAAATGCACTAGAGCTTCAGTTCAAGGTTGTAAAAGTAATTTAGTAAAAAGGGAGTAATAGGTAATAATTTAATAATTAGTACCTATGCTACTCACTACTGTGCAACATGGGCAGGAGCAAAAGCATGACAAACATAATACAATTTGGTTTCATTTAAAGGAAACCAAATACAGTTAAACTAAGTCTCATACTCACCTCATTTATGCTGATGTAAATCAGAAGTGATTCACTTAAGTCAATGTAGGCATAGCAGTATTAAACAGTACACATTAGGACCTTTATACTTATTGCGATTCAGTATTAAAATTGAAACTTGACAATAAAATAATTAAAACATCTGTTCAGGTAATAATATTAATAAGACTTTAAAAAACCTCTCCCCCTAAAAATGCTTGTCTTAACAAATTCTTAAAGATTTTGTGAAGTATAAGCATTAACATTTAACATGTCTACTTTTGATTACATTTAGCATACTTTCCATATGGAAACTTACTCTAAATTTCACCAGGGACTTTACTCTGTTTTAAACAATGACAAGATAAATATATACAGATATAGGAAAATGTCACCTTTACAGACCACACTTGGGTGAGAATCAACTCGTATATAATTGTACTCAGACACTACCTATTTCCACAGCTCAAGTCACGACTAGCTCTTCCTTTTTCCTTTGTCCCCATTACTTGTGATCTCAAATAAGCACAAGATGAAACCAAAGAAAGATTTAGATCAGGATGGTAAGGGTAGGAAAATTTTTAAAAATCTAAGAGTCAGTGCTGCTGGACTGTAAAAGTTTTCCCCCAAGGAAAAAAAAATCTGCCACAAAATTCGAGCATTTGGAAATTTAAATATATATCTATGAATATTTTTGAGAAATGTTGAAAGAATTTTTCACTAGCTCCTTGAGAAGTAATTTAGAAACTTCTACGGTTCCCAACTGTAGAAATGATTGCAAGTGATAACATTTTGGAACACTGGCTAAATATTATCATTAAGTTTCAGAATCAACAGGTCTCTGAAAGGGAGTGATTCATTTCTCTCAAAGTTATCATTCAAAGCTGCTCTGCATATTGTAAAAGTTGGAAGTTTCCCTTCCAATTTAAGAATAAAATCTAGGTATGAAAGGATAAGATCATTTGTTTTTGGCCATCTTATTCTTAAACCTTCAGTTCAGTTCACTAAAGATAAAGCTTCCCTTAATACATCTGTTAAAAGCAACACATTTTGATATATTTGCTTATTTGTTATACATTAAAATCCATTTTATTTAACATGTATTTTAAATGTTTTTATGTTTTTTCATAAAATGTCAATGTCCTGCCTCTTGGTTAAGCAAAAAAAAAAATTGAGGGAGAAAAAAAATATATAAATTTGCCATATTCTAAAATAATATAAACACTGTAAAAATTAAGACTATGAGTAATATATATTTAAGATGCACGGGGTGCTGACAGACACGAGGGGAAAAAAAAAATCCCAGTGCTTTACCAAAAATGGAATCACATCAGTTTAACCCAGCTCCCAACGTCTGTGTAACACATGCACTTCAGTGGGGCTTTCTGGCACTTTTGTCTAATAACTGATTCAATCACTGTAAAAATTAGATAAAAGTGCCAGAAAGCCCTGCTGAAGGGCTGAGCTATAAAAAAGCTGGACAAACTGGGTCAAACTGATGCAATTCCTTTTCTGAGCATGCGCTGTGCTTGGCATGGGGGAGCACTGAGCTGAAATTAAAGCGCTGTTTTGGGTTTTTTTCCCCCACATCTGTAAGCACCCACAATAGTTTATATAAGTGAAAAGATTATGTTACTGGTTAAGAAAAGAAGGACCAAATATAAATATTGAGCTGCAAACCAACCTGCCTTTAATCATTAAACAACCAACAACAACAAAAAGAATCAAATATATTTTTGGAAGATAACAGTGCAGAACAAGGTTTAAATTGATTATTTAAATCTTCATAAATCAAAGTGATTTAAAATCCAGGCAATCCACCCTGCTTTGCAAATTAAAATGTGTATTCATAGATTTACTGAAGGACTAGGCTGTTTCATTAGCGAAGCTAGCAATCATTTAGTTAAAGCTATCATCATATATAAAAATGCAAATACCTTATGTTGCCCTTAATCCTGCATTAAGAACACATACAACATGCACAAGATTAATTGCTACCAAAAATAATCTTCCACATAGGAAATTTAGACTCACAGAAAATCAGTAGCTCAAAAGAGCTCTCATCAGATTTGTCATATGGCTGGTGTCAGAAATGAAGTCACTTTTCAGCAGCCTGATACAAATGCCTGTTTTAATTTTAAAAAAGAACAACAACTTTGTTTTAAAAATATAACATTCACAGTTTTCAGATGCCAAGTGGTGCTTCTCAATATACAAAGCTTGAAGGATGGGTTGCCAAAAAAAACCCCAACCCTTAACTAAATACAAAAAATTGAAGACTACGGATGGTTTGCCAAAAAAAACCCCAACCCTTAACTAAATACAAAAAATTGAAGACCAAGAAAATAGTAAGAATATTTACTGCCTCTTCTTCTAAGCAGACCTAAGCCTCTGCTAGTGTTTGATCAGGGCACACAGCTGAAGGAATGCTAGCCACAGTCACAGATTTAAGAGGCAGGCAGCAAATTTGTTAAATGCAATATAGTTCTCCTCCCTCATATATTCCATCCCCTGTTCTCACAGACTAGGTAATAAACTTCGGCCACTGCAAGAGGTTCAAGGGCTCCTACCATAAAAGGAGAATCTTGGAAGACACCTTGCTTGGTCTGCCACAAGGCCTCTGTTCATTTGCAAAGCCTTTTGCTCTCCCACTGGAGGAGGATAACATACCAAGTACAAAGGTAGGAAAGTCTGCCCACAAAATTCTCATGACCCCTTTTCTCCTCCTTCAAAAAAATCACAGGTTTAATTTATCTCTGTACACTGACACAGTAGGTATTTCTAGACGAGATGCTTACTGTGCGGTAGCTTGTTACCACTGCGCAGTAGTGTTGCCATGCACAAACCATGACACGACACTACTGCACAACAGTAACAAGCTACTGTGCATTAAGTGTCACCAGGCAACCATGCTGGGATGCTACTGCACTGTCATGTAGTACAACTTGGTTATGCAAGTACTAAATGACTGCACAGTAACAACTGCACAGTGGGTGTCTCATGTAGAAGCGCCCAGTATGTTTTAACCTATACTGCATGCTATCACAAGATGTAACAAGTTAAGAAACCTTATCTTTCCCAATATTATACTTCCAAGTCCTAGTCCTTTCGACTGAACTGCACCTCCTTCATGCCCCAAGCAAGATAAACAGCCCATCAGACCTTAGCCCAATAGAAAAAAATTACTTCTGGATCGAAAATATGCAACTGGTTGACCCAAGTCATCCTGAAAAACACAGCTCTTATAGTACAAGTAAGAAGAGAAAACAAGACAGTGGAAAACCAGGGACAACATTTAAACAGATGAAGGGTTAGGAGTGACACAAAAAAAAAAGTCAACCATACTTGCTCCCTCAGACCTAGCCTATTGACATAGAATCTCCATGAAGGACATTTTGAGACAGTTGTGAAGACAAGCGTTTCCATCTGAAAGCTCTGAAAACCGACTTCTTGTAATCTTAACCTTCACACCCAAAGTTAACTGTTTACTGAGTTACTGCTTCATGCCATTCCTATCACTGAACAAGATTTCAATATTCCTGATAAATAATGGAAAAATACAGTACCAAATGTAGTCACCCTGGGAAAAATGAAACACAAAGGTAATAAAACCCTTTGCTGCTTTCATATTATTAAATATAGAACAAGGCTGCAAACCGTATTCAGTGAGCTGTTACTCAGACATGTCTCACTGTGTAAGTTGGTAACTTAAGTTAATGAAAGCCAAGACAGTAAAACTTTAGTTTAAAATGAATATGCATTGGGATTATGAAAAATGTTCTTGAAGGTAAACTCGACAATATTGTGCAACTGCAAAATTTGAAAGTCACTGATAGGACATGTGAATGCAAACATCATGAAGAGGCAGGAGAGGTATAAAATTTAAATGCAGAAAAAATCATCATAAACATAAATACTGGTCTGAAACATTTTATTGAAACAGTTTTATTTGATACACTGCAGTTATGCCTGTCATTTTAAGGCTCAGTTTTGTACCCTCTAGCTAAAGTCAAATTTGTTGCGACTTTCATAAAACCTATTTTTCCTCTTTATATTAGAACATTTTATGGGCAGCAAGCATGCTTAGAGGTTACCTGTTTTCCTGAGTAAAGAGAACATTTCTAAAGGCCCAAAGGGCAGCTGGGTATCTTAAACCATGTGGGTGTTAAGTATTTGTCTGTTGGGCCTGTGAAAACCTCCTATCTAATATTTCAACTGTCTAATGGTCACATTTTATTAGTAATGTGTTTGATGGGAATGATAAGATTTTAAAATTTTAAAATGCACCTTAAGAATGCAAGTCCCACTGATAGTCAACCACTTAAGCATTTTCAAGAACTACTCCTAGAAGTATACTGAACTGAAAGGAAACCATTCACCCCAATATTCAGAACCAATATTCCCCCCCACTCCGACTTTTGTAAAGCTTACGAAGGATGCACATCATTTTCAGGCTCCCCTCTTTTTCCTGGTAGATTTATGGATACCTAATTTCTGAGCGGAGTTAAAGACTTGCCATGTAAACCCCACAGTGACAGAGGGAGTGGGGCAGGGACAGGGGTAAGCATTGCCCAGCTAGGGGAGTGAATGCAACTCTGTGAGCAGCTCATCCAGGGGTTCAGGGGGCAAGGAGGGGGTGTGCGCCCCCGGGTGAGGCAAGGGGCACATGCATCTCCCGGATTTGTGCACAGTAATGCCAGGCTGCCTACTGGGGGCTTGTGGCCAGGGGCTGCACCAGGGCTGCATTCGGGACAGGCAGCAGTGACGCTGGGAGGAGTGGCTATGGGTAATTTTGGGGTGGCTATAGCCTACCCCACAGCCACCCCTCCTAGCGCCACCACCACCTGCCGTGCCCCCCACCCACAGCCCAGGCCCAGCCCCCAAACTGAGAAGAGGCTGGGGCAGCCCCCGGCCCCAAGCCAAGCCCGCAGCAGGCAGCCCTCCCTCACCCTGCACACAAATCCGGGGGGCACATACCTATGCCTCCCCCGGGGATGCACACAGCAGCAGGGAGCCACCTTCCCTCCCCACGCCCAGACAAACCACCTACAGGGTCAGATTCACCATCCTGGCTGGGCAGCACCTGCCCTTGCCCCACTCCCTTACCATGGGTGCCTCAATCTGCCCCCACACAGACTTACTGGATGGATGCCGCTCTCTAAGCTGCCAGGCTGCATGCTTGCTGTCGCTGCATGCATGCCTATGGCATTTATTGGTGGCAATATTGGCTACATCAGCCAAAAAAAGTCAATTGCCAATAACGTTAATTTTCCTTTAATTGGTGCCAATTTGATATATGACTGACATATTGGTCCACCTCTACTATTTAACATTGTTTTTAAAAGGAAAATGGATACCTTTACATACTGAAAGCATGACAAAATTAGTTTTCAATAGTTTCAAAAAACTAAATTAGTGAGGTAGTCCCTCACAAAATTTCAAAAATAACTTTAAGCCTGGTTAATGTAGTGTTGTACACCGTTATTCATTTCTTTATCTAGAGAAAGGTACTTTTTGAGATATCACAGCTGTAATAGGAAGAAGATGATACACAACCAAATGAAATGTACAAAACTGAATGGATGGATGTGAAGGACACACAATTCTGACATATCAAGAAAGCCATGCTCTCATCAGCACAAAGGTTATTGAAATTCTTCTATCTGTTAACATTTGTTGCTTTAATCTAAAATGTATTGAACAATAAGTTAAAAATACATACTATTAAGAGAAAGTGCTCACTATAAGCAAGGAAAATGAAAAGTGAAAAATCATAATAATATATATTCAAAATAGAAGTATGCAAAAATAGGTTTGTAATCTGAGGTGACAAAACACTAAGCTTTCAGAATCAGCAAAATCTATCAGCTGCAATGGAAAATAGTTAAGTGTTCCAAGTGGCCTTTCTAGAGCTATTGCCAAATGTTCACAGCAACTTTACTGCAGCAAGTAGTTCATTAGTGAACTCACTGTAAGGTTTACCATTATATTTAAAAATAAAGACTTAAGCAATATTCCTCCAAACAGATAGAAAAGTGGGTCTGTGCTTAACTGAACTTTTTCTTTCTTTGAATAATAAGGTCCACAAATCATAAATGGCTATTTCATCCTGTTTGCAGTTTTGAAGCAGACCAGACCTATCAGGGAATAGCAGCAGGGGAATAATGACCTGTCCCATGAAGTTCCCTCTAAAACACTTTTTAGCGGTCCACAAATGGAAAAAGGTCAAAAACCACTGCTATAGATATTTACCTATTTCCTTATATACCTTTATAAAGACCCTCCTGGAAAAACTGAAGGCTATTTTACTTTTCCAACATGGCAGGCAAACTACTGACTTTGCGTTAGCCAACAAGGAAGTTCTATTCGGTGACTTTAAGACACATGACAACCCTCACCACTTCTGTTATATATTACATGTGAGCTATATACTCTGGGATTGACCATTTTTTGCAATGAATCACCTCTGAAAAGTAGAGAAATTAAAAGGCCCAGTGTTATGTTAAATCAGACCTGAAAGCTTAGGTTTTCAGCCAGAAGGACAGACAGTATTACCACCATTCGTTCTTCCTCCTTATCTTTATATAGTCCTGGGTAGCAGCAGAAAAGTTTAAAGGAATAGATCAGAGAAATCATATGGCTTTGGAAGACTATTTTTGCCTCCATTTTCCTGAGCAGGGACCGGACCAGCCCGCCACCTGGGACCCCGTCAGGCCCAGGGGAGGTGCACCCAGGCCTAGGGTCAGTGAGGATCTAGTCAGGAAACTTCTGGAGGGGCTGGACGTATTTAAATCAGCTGGTCCTGATGATCTCCACCCCAGAGGGCTGAGGGAATTAGCAGAGGTCATTGCAGGACCCCTGGCACGACTTTACAAGCACTCATGGTGCTCTAGTGTGGTGCCAGAGAACTGGAAAGGGGCCAATGTCCCCATTTTCAAAAAAGGGAGGAAGGAGGACCCAGGGAACTATAGGCCAGTTAGTCTTACCTTGATCCTGGGTAAGCTTTTTGAGAGAATTTTCCTTGCGCATGTCCATGAGGGGTCAGCAGGGGAGGTCATGCTTAGGGGCAACCAACGCGGGTTCATTAGAGGCCGGTCCTGTCAGACCAACCTGGCGGCCTTCTATGACCAGGTCACAAAATCCTTAGATGCAGGGGTAGCAGTGGACGTCGTCTTTCTGGACTTCAGGAAGGCCTTCAACACTGCTTCTCACCCCATTCTCATTAAAAAACTAGGGGACCGTGGCGTCGGCACCTACACAGTCAAATGGGTCGCTAACTGGCTGGAGGGCCGCACCCAGAGAGTGGTGGTGGATGGATCATTTTTGACCTGGAGAGATGTGCGCAGTGGGGTCCGCTGGGGCTCAGTCCTCGGACCCGTGCTGTTCAACATCTTCATCAATGACTTGGATGAGGGGGTAAAAAGCACCCTGTTCAAATCTGCTGATGACACTAAAATGTGGGGGAATGTAGGCATGCTAGAAGGGAGGATTAGGCTGCAATCAGACCTAGACAGGTTACGGGGGTGGGCAGATGAGAACAGGATGGGTTTCAACACTGACAAGTGCAAGGTACTGCACCTGGGGAGGAAGAACCAGCAGCATACCTACAGGCTGGGGAACTCCCTTCTTGTCAGTGCAGAGGCAGAAAAGGATCTTGGACTCATTACTGATGCCAAAATGAACATGGGCCGACGATGTGGGGACGCGGTCAGGAAGGCCAACCACACCTTGTCATGCATCCACAGATGCACCTTGAGCAGGTCCAAGGAGGTGATCCTCCCCATCTATGCGACATTGGTCAGGCCGCAGTTGGAGTACTGCGTCCAGTTTTGGGCGCTGCACTTCAGGAGGGATGTGGACAACTTGGAGCGGGTCCAGAAGAGGGACACTCACATGACCAGGGGCCAGCAGGGCAAGCCCTAGGAGGAGAGGCTAAGGGACCCGAACCTGTTCAGCCTGCACAAGAGAAGGCTGAGGGGGGACCTAGTGGACTGTTACAAACTAGTCAGAGGGGACCAGCAGGCACTGGGGGAGTCCCTGCTCCCCCGAGTACTACCAGGAGTGACTAGAAATAACGGCCACAATCTGGCGGAGGGTAGAATCAGATATACACATCAGGAGGTGCTACTTCAGTCAGGGCAGCTAGGATCTGGAACCAACTTCCAAGCGAAGTGGTGCTGGCTCCTACCCTGGGGGCCTTTAAGAGGAGGTTAGACGAACACCTTGCTGGGGTCATTTGACCCCAGTACTTTTTCCTGCCATGGCAGGGGGCTCAGACTTGATGATCTGCTCAGGTTCCTTCTGGCTCTACCAACTATGAAACTATGACTATTTGCACTTCATTTCTGGATTTCTTATACAAAGGAAAGCCATGGAACACTTAAACTTGTCATGTTTAGACGCAAAGAGGTGAATTGCCAGCCCAGCAAATGAACTTAGAAGGAATTCTCTAATGTAGGTTCCACCTTGCTTAAATGCAACTTCTGGCACATCTGTCCATCAAGGGGTAAATGTATGCCATGGCTTTTTGCTAAAGTATAAGTTTTATCATTCTGAGACTAGAATGATCATGTTCTTCATAATTTATTAAACTTGACTAGTTCTTTTTCAATGACTAAAAAAGTCTGTTTCTTCAAGGGTTAATAATGTTTTTAGCCCTCAATGAAGTATTTAGTCCAAAAGTGAAAGTTTAGAACAGAGGACATACTAACACCAGCCAGAGCTGGTTGGTAGCCATGCAATTAGTGATGAGACAACAGAAGACAAAATTACCCACAGTTTCAACCTACCATATTTCCTGCATTAATTTCTACAATATCTGGCAGAAGCCATGATAAATTGATAGTCCCAGCAATTCTGAAATTACTTTAGTTTTCCCCAAGGTTTTCTGCTATATTGCTATAAGAGCTCAAAATGGATTTGTCTGAGCATCTGATTTCAAAGACTAAATCCCTGTACAACCCTATGCCTTTTTCTGGCAATGTTCAAGTTGAAGGAGATTTATAAATACTATTGCCCTACATTAGTTTTACTTGTAAATGTCTACAGACATTCAGGACATCAGATGGCAAAGGTGGGGGAAAGGGAGGGATGAGGGAGGAAGCTGTCCTGATAACACTTAAGACGTGTTTATGCTCAGAGGGAGCCAAGATAATGAGACACAGCCAAACTGAGCCAAGCAAAGAGCCGGGATAGCAAGATGGACATTTTTTTTCAGATATAAAACCTTCCCCAATTAGACCCATCCAGTTCTTGATCACCAGAACAGGTAGACATTTACCTTTAGTAAACATACCAGTTTAAATCTGGAGCTGTATTCTGAGGAAAATTCTGGCCTTGTAAGACAGAGGCTAAGGTACCTAGAGAGAAATAAATAGGGAACCAAACAACTCTCTTACTCATTACTTGCTTCACATTTAGGCTGTTCTTCTTTTCATTCCATGGCAATGTGGTAGAGGAGGGTGAAAATGATGCTAATAAGGCACGACAAACTGAGCTATGTCTAGGACCCTCCCATCCCTGGCCTGAGGAAAGGCAAAGAAGCTAGCAGATGAAAATTTCAGTCAGCAGTATGACTGCTGGAAGAGGCGCTATGGATTTAGATTTAATCTACCTGCTGCCATATAGCCATTCTGGCAGTGCTCCCCTCATAGAGGTAGAAAGGGGACACCTCTGTGCACAAAAGTGGCCCAGTGGGAGAATGAAGGTAAGTAAGGATGGATGGATGGATCTGCTATAAGCACATCAGAAGGGGAAATGAGGGGGTGATCTCTCCAAAGAACAAATGCAGCCCTGGGTACAGCTGGGAATTAGATGGATATCTTATTGAGCCAAAACACTCATCAAAAACGTGAAATCAAGTATGTAATTTTCCTCAGAAAAAGCTTTTCAGGAAGAGAGTCTGTTTGAACCTGCCTGGGAACTTCAAGGGAAAACAATATTCTTAATGGGACTAACAAGTCTAGTCCTGATTCTTCCTGCAAGCAGGCTAAAGAAAATACTGTATCTATGTGGCTCAGCACAATGAAGAATAGCGAAATTCACTATTATATTTCATTGAAATTATTGTGTTTGAAAAGTGAGGTAAAAAAAGTTAAAAATCTGAAAAAATTACCCCGTATCTTCCAATACAAAGCCAAGTCTATGTTTCAAGTATATCATAGAACTAGTCTAACAGCTTTAGGCCTAAAATACAATTCCAATTCAAGAACATGTAGAGTACAACAGCAATGCTCTTTTTCTAATGCGCATTGCATCACATCTTGGCTTTTTCCAACTTTCAGTCCAAATCCAAATATTCTTTGCAGCAAGTAAGTTCTGGTTATATTAAACAATAATAATATGAAAGTATTAAGTAAGGAGGTTGGAAAAAAGCTTGCTTTTATATGGGATCAGTGCGAGTGCTTGTGTGCCCCCTCATTAGCTGTCCACCCTGTTTTTGCTTACGAAGACACACCTCCATGTTTATTAGGTCCTTGCCAGCCCTGCTTCTCTGCGATTCCCCCCCCATCCCCCGCTTAACCTCAGGCCTGGGTTCAGGGTCTGGCCCCACTTTCAGTGTTCAAGCAATGACTAGGAGTGGGGGAGAGCAAGCCAGGCAAACCCCAGCTGGGGTCCCACGCTGGTGGGAGATGGGAGGGAGACGGGATTATTAACGCCTCCCCTTCTTCTCAGGCTACTGGCATTTGGCCGTGCCCCCCCCCCCTGAGGGGTGACACTAGAGCAGGGTTTCCCCATGTCCACCCCCTTCTCAGAAATCCAGAGCAGTGATAGTGCTCCAGCTAGGGAGGAGACAGGTAGGGCCAACCCTACTCCACTGGAGCAGACAGCCCAGCCAAGCCTAGGACTGCAAAGCACAACAGGGTGATGCAAGGCAAGGAGAGAGCACCAAGGACTGAGGCTCAGAGGACCCAGCACCCAGTGAGGACGTGTAACGGATGCATGAGTGGGATGGGGAGCATCCCCTCCCTGCAGAAGTGCTCTGATACATTGGTCCAATATAAAGAAAAACTGTCTATATTGGAAAATTGGCCTGATGTGGCCAACCAATGGCCCATGCATGTGCGCAGCTGCAGCACAGCACGTAGGCAGTGAGGACCACAGCCAGCAGTATGCAGAGTTGTGTGCAGCTGGTAAGTCTAGTGTGATGGAAGGAGAGGGGCACAACAGACTTACCAGCTGCATGCAGTTGTATCGGAAATTGGATAGGTATTGGCCAATATGCCTCCTTAAAAAAAAAAAAAAAAAAAAAAGAAAAATCGGCTCTCGGTATTGGCCCCAAAAATCTCTATCAGTGCACCCCTACACCTCCCAGGCTTCTACATTGTGTTTGATTTGCATATTTATTTCTCCTGGGGCCAGATGTAAGGACACATACTATTGTTACAGTGGACTGAACTGGGAGACCAGGCGCTCTCAGGGACTCTGGGGCAGAAGTCCCATTACCCATATTATTTAAGTTACCTATTTAAACCACTGTAAAACCATTAATTTATATGGAGCCGCAACTGGCCTTAGCGGGGTGAGGCTGGACTCCAGATCACCGAAGAGTCCCATCTGTCTATAGAGCGACATGTAACCAATAGGTTGGCACTTGGAAAGAGAGTAGGGAAGGTGGAGCCCCAAGGGACATCCATCTGGAACGCCCTCCTATGAGTCCACAGGTCACACAGGAGCCTCCCTCATAACCTCTTTCTTAAAATCAAGGCATGGCAGATGAGTAATGGGAGTTTCTCATAGAGATGGTGCACAATACCCAGGATGAACAAGACCTGAGTGTGGTCCACTAGGCCCCAAGCCGCTCAAGAGCAATTGCTTGGACTTAGACAGGCACAAAGTGGAAAAACACTATTACCACCTATTTCTGAAAGAGCTAAAATTGGAAAGGATTTAAGAGATCTGGATGCAAGCCTACTCTGCATTTTCAAACTGCTTTTGTATTTAACCAACTGAAACTTGATTAAACATTGTTAGAAATAAACTTCACCCCTCCCCTTCCTTTAGCTGTTTCTGGGGAAAACAAATAATCTAATGTAGAAAAAAAATCCATGAAACATCTAACCATGTTTTTCCATACTAAACTCTTGGCTTTAGTGATTCAAGATCAACAAATCAAAGGCTCCAAATTTACATTTTCATTCTCTGTGACATATTTTGCCTGAGCCTAAACAACAAGCAAAATAGATGCAAGGCAATTTCAGCTACCACGACTCTGCCAAGAGTGTAGGTGGAATATAATTTAATGATTTTTAGAAAACATTTAAACTAAAGAGTAGGCATTAGCCAGTAGCTACTGATAGTGGTAATTCATTATACTAATTTTTTCTAAAAATTAAGCCCCACATCTAAAAATCTCTTGCACTGCCCCCTACCCCCCAAATAAAGGAAAAACCTATCTATGCAGTGAAAGAATGCCAGATTAATAAAAAAGAGGGGGTTTTTTAGGAGGCAAAGCTAGAGTTGAAGTGTTATATATAGCCATCATTAAAAAAGCAACAGTAACAAAAGCAACAGAACCCTAAAGCTCCAGCAGAGCGAGAGAGCGAGCAAGACTTGACTTTATCTGTATTATAAAAATATTAAGAACAGAAAGGTGGAAGTGCAAAAGCCCTTCAAGAGCCAAGCATGACGTACTCATCAGTGACAAAGCAACAGCATCACCAGACACTGAAAGCCTACCCCTCCTAGCACTTCATGGGTAGTTGTCTGTCTTTCACCTTGCAAAATGCCCCCTCAATGGCATAGCATGACAATCTAGTCCACATTTTAGTATAAGGTGAAGTAACTAAACTCAAATGAGATGTGCACCCGAACCAAACAATGCAATACTCGGAGGGAATCAGAGCCAATCCCTGTGAGCTGGTTTCTTTGGCTTTTCAGGATTGTGATCTTGGCCTAGCCCAGCAGGAGATAGGACAGATTTGGCCAGATAGACAGGTTCTCTATCTCCAAAGTCTTGGAGAAGTCCAAGTCTAGCACATGAAAGAGGGAGTTGAAGGCACACACAAAGAGTGGCTATAAATCAAGGGAAGTCCAGGAAAGCACTGAGTGTCTCCTCCACCTCCTCCTCATAGAAAGGGGAAGTCACATAATGCCAGGTCTAAGTGGTGGGCAAAGGTGCCTGTGGCCAAGGCCCTGTGCAACATTGGAGGTCGCCAGTTCTCTTGGAAACTAGTAGCTTGTAACTGTGCCAGGCAGAGCAGGATTGTTCTGGTGTTGCTGCCATGAGCCACAGGCTTATCAAGTCTTATGCTCAGCCTTACAACAGTTTCCTTACAGCTACAGGGAAGAAAAAAAAAAAGATGTTTTCCCCACGGAAACTATTATGTACTTATTTACAAAGAGTTAAATCTCTAATATATTTAGTTAAACCTCAAGTCGGTTCAACAGCTTTCCTCCAGAAACCCAAATCACTTCAGAGAATGTAATAGTTTATTCAGGTTTCTATTTAAAAAAACATAATGATATTGCCAAATGTGCAAACACAAGTAAGACAATATAGTAAGAATCTACACACCAGGCCTGATCCCTTCCTCTTCCCCAATCTTGCAAGAGAGACTTATTTCTCCAAAATAGGAAAGGATGATAAGGATGATTTCCCTCCCCCTTCCCACCCTCAGCACAATCAATCCAAACCAATATACACTTCGTTCTTTTGCAAATTAACTAGTAAGCAAACAAGTAAAAAAGCCAAAGTACGCAATCATGAACTTTGCTCAGTTACATGACAAATACAGTCATAAAGTGAATTGTATTTAAAGCATACAATACGCTTATAGGTCACCTGCTGTTAAAAGGAAAGGATTCTCCATGACCCTAAAAGAATATAGCATTCAGAGCACTATACTAAATTACTCCAGATACTACCAGTCTTTAAAGTGTGCTAACTAGTAAAGATTGAGTTAATGAAGTTTTACTGGAGGCGCAAATAAAAATAGACTGAGATGGAAGCCTGTTATTTTGAGCCTCAATATGCTCTTTAAGGCTCAAAAGAAAAGTTTTACAGAAAATTCTGGAAACTTATGGTATCCTTAAGAGAAAGGGTTACAGAGTCCAGCAGAAACCTATTTTTGAAGATTTCTCATTTAACATGGCATAAACCTCATTATCCGGGATGTTGTTTCAAAGAAAAAAAGCCAGCCATGTTCAAACTGATACTTATTTTTTGCATCTCTGTAGAAATCCTTAAAATTATAAAGGCACAGGAAAAAACTACTACTACTACTACTATTTAACACTTGATTAAGATCACTAGAAGCAAAAAGAGAAAAGGAGAAAAGAAAAGAAAAAGTATGCCTTGAAGACCTGCTTTCCAGTATCAAGCTAAAACTAGTTCATGGTCTTGAGATCCAGACAGCAAGACAAAGGAAGTCCTTGTCTAACAAAGGCCAAAAAAGAAACACACTATCAATAAAAATAAATAAATAATTACATCTCATATGCAAATCCCAGAAAGTTACATCCAAAACTGACAGAAGAGATCTGGGAGCCCTTGACAATGGTCTTCATGAAGTCATGGGAGACCAGCCAGGTACCAGAGGATTGGAAAAGGGTAGTGCTCTATAGTGCCCCTCTTTGAAAAAGGTATAAAGGAGTAGGAGTACCTGAGGAACTACAGACCAGTTAGCCTTACCTCAATACCTGACAAGTTATTGGAGCATATCCTAAGGCAGGCCATTTGCATAAATCTGGAGGAGAAAAGGCTGATCACAAGGATTTGTGAAAAACAACCTGTATCAAACAATTTTGATCTTCTTTGGTAAAGTAACTACTTGGGTGGATGCAGGGAATACTATGGATATAATGAGTCCGGACTTCAGCAAGTTCTTCTGACGAGGTCCCAAATGACCTTCTCAAACAAATGGGAGAAGTATGGGCTAGACAAAACTATTACAAGGTGGATAAACAACTCATCCCATAGCTGCAAGCAAAGGCTAATTATTAACAGGTACGTGTCAGAATGGCAAGAAGTTTTGAGTGGAGTTCCACAGAGGTCTGTCCTAGGCCCAGGGCTGTTCAACGTTGTTTAGTAACAATTTGGATGCTGGCAGAGAAAACTTCCTAAGCAAGTCTGTGTGGATGACATGGAACTGGGAAGGATTTCCAATACATTGGTGGATGCAAGTGCAACTCTGAAGGATCTCAACAGATTGGAGAGCTGGGCTGGAGCTAACAGGATGAAGTTCACTGCAGACAAATGCACAGTGGAATAATCAAAACACAAATATAAAATGGGGAATATCTTGCTGAAAGGCAGCACTATGGAAAACGACTTGGGAGTCTTGGTAGATTACAGACTCAGTATGAGTCTGCAGCATGATGTAGCCACACAAAACACAAATATAGTTTTGTGATGCATCAACAGAAGCATTTGCTGTAAGACACAGGAGGTGATAGTTAGTCTGAGGCTCCAGTGAGGCTGAAGTTTGGACCTCTTCTGGGAGTACTGTGTGCAGTTCTAGATTCCAAATTTTAAACAGGATATGGAAGAGTTAGAGAGGGTCCAGAGGTGGGCACCAAAGATGGTAAAAGGCTTGGAAAACAAGTCATATGAGGAGAAGCTAAAAGGAGCTAGGCATGTTCAGCTGGTGGAAAAGACATTTGAGAGGGGACATGATAGCAGTCTTCAAATCCTTGAAGGGCTGCCATAAGGAAGAGGGAAAGCACCTTTCCTCTCTTGCTGCAGAGGAGGATGTGGACCAATGGCTTGAAGATGCAACGAAGTAAGTTTAGGTTGGGTATCCAGAAAAACTTCTTCACTATGAGAATAGTGAGGCAGTGAAACAGACTGACCAGGGAAGTTGTGGACTCTCCATCACTAGAGGTGTTCAAGAAAAGAGGTTGGGCAGCTACAAGGCAGGGATTGTCAACCAGGGGTACGTACTTGAGAAGGCCCTAGGGGGTACGCATGGGCAGGTGGGGACAGAGCACCACCACACAGGATCCCACACTGTCATGCAGGCACCACCCGCCCAGCCAGACACAGGGGCCAAGGGAAGCTGCACACCACCCCGACACCCCGCCCCGCGTCCAGCTGACCCAAAAAAAAGGTTGAAAACCCCTGATCTAGGCATAACTATGCCTATGTTCTACTCTGAGTATTTCCCATCCTTAAGGGCTTTAATGGTTGTCCCCTCCCCACCTTTCTGCTACATGTGTCAGGGTGTTTTTAAGCCTTCCTCAGAGGTGCTGGATATTGGCTACAGCCAAAGCTAGGGACTCTGACTGGGGTCTGCCACTGCTACTCCTAGGACCAAAGCTGGAGTTGCTGGCTGAAATGTCTTGCTCCTCTGCTCAGGATCAGACCAATTGCCATATTTGGGGGAATTTTACCCCATGGTGAGACTGGTACAGACTGTGGGGGTTTCTGCCTTCTGTTGTAGTGGGGAACATGGCACTCTATTCAGGATCTCTTGAGCATACATTGACAATATTTCATAAAGCAGGACATTGGCTGCCATGGTTCTCCTGCTTTACCTGTGATGGGTTAGGGTGTTACATCTTTGTTGTGTCAGGGTTGACAGTAGTCTTATGTAGAGTTTAGATTCTGGTTTGCATAGAATGGTTTTGATAGGAATGATCTTGCCTCAGGCAGGAAATTGAACTAGATAACCTCTAATCTAGAGGTCCTTTACAGCACTACTTCTCTATGATTCTATGGATCAATTATGGTTGATGATACTAAGTGAATGATGATACCAAGAACTCTCTCAACTGAAGTTAGAATAGTTTATTGCATATTTAGTGTACACAGATTAAAATAGTTATATTAAAAAAAGAGGTCTGTCAAAGAAAAAGTTAAATATACATTTGTTAAATTTCCCATATGGGAAATTTAGTTTTACAGTACCTGTGGTGATTGCTGAAGTGTCTAAAATTAAATAATCTGTAACAACTCAGATACAGTCCTTACCAACTTTTCATGGGATCACTTAGCAAGCAATATGAAAGAAAGAATCCAGAAATAGTTATGCATACAAGCTTTGCTTACTTTTCACAATCTATTATTTTATTTTAAAATGTTAACAGTAATGTATACAAATGACACAGAAGACAACTCAACCCAGTTTTTTTAATTATAGGCAAATAAATATATTCGCTACACACTATTCCCAATGTTAATAAAAATTACCACTACAATAATCATCTACAAGAAATTGCAATGGCTTGCTTTTAAACCTATACACCCCCAAATGACAAGCATCAGTAGGAAACATGTTTTCATTTACCAATATAAACAAATCCAAAAGACAAGGTTAAAAATAAATATAATATAAATATCTGTCTCTCTGAGGAATGCAATCCTGATAAGTGACTGAACTTAGGTTAATGAATAGAATTGGTAAAAAGCTTAGAAGAAGGGGACAGAACTCAAGAAGGTATGTACGCCATATTGTGATGTCCATCATAAGACACCATCTCCAATGGACCAACATTTTTCAGGAAAGGGATTCTTCGTAAATAGTTTATTGGGTTGATCGATTCATTTATTCACTAGAGTTTCAAAAAGGGAAAAAAGTGGAAAATTAATTTCAAGTTCTTGTTTAAGCCTTCATTACAATATATAATGCAATTAAACTTCTTGTTACATTCACACCACAAAAAAAAACAAAAAACACAAATAAACATTTTTGCCCACTGCTAAATCCACAGACTTTATGTATCAAAGACTATTTTAATGGTTTGCTCTTGTCATTCAGCTGACAGTGTCACCCACTAAAGAAACTAATTAGTAGAGCAAGAGGTATAGTTTACACTAATTAATCCTCTGTTTACCAAGGAACGGATGCAAGAACAAAATACTGTACAAGTCCATATAAGCAGTCTTGAAATCAATATCAGATGCTTTTCTTCTTTCCCAAGAATGGTAAGGGAAGATAGTGACACACTGGATCAGTTCTATTATTTACTTCATCAAGTTCTTGTCGCTAACAGTAGCCAGTACTAGATGCCTCAGATGATGACACCGAAGTCAGGAGCATGGGGAACAAGAAGGAGCAGCTAGCCCTCCTGCTCTCTAGTGAGCAATATAACCTGGTACAGATCATGGAGACTTTGTGGGACTCCTTGCATGATTGGAGTGTAGTCATAGAGGGCAACACCTTGCACAGAAGGGACCAAGCAGGGGGAAAAGGTGGAGGGGTAGCTCTCTATGTGAGGGAGCAGTACACCTCTCTGGAGGCTGACATTGGCCCCCAAGATAAGCAGCTTGAAATCCTCTGGGCCAACTTTGGGGGG
>NW_005842253.1:696415-714450 GCF_000455745.1 Alligator sinensis
CCAGCGGGGGGCATTTACTACAGGCCACCGAACCAAGGGAAGGAGCTTGATCTGGAGTTCTCTCAACAACTGACAGAGGCCACGCAAGCACGGGACTTGGCAGCTAGGATCTGGAACCAACTGCCAAGGGAAGTGGTGCTCACTCCTACCCTGGGGGTCTTTAAAAGGAGGCTAGATAGACACCTTGCCAGGGTCATTTAACCCCAGCATTCTTTCCTGCCCATGGCAGGGGGTCTGACTTGATGATCTGCTCAGGTCCCTTCCAACCCTACCAACTATGAAACTACTGTGGTTGTCATGGGCAACTTCAATTACCCAGACACAGATTGACAGGAAAACTCGGCTAGGTCGGATTGGTCATGTAGCTTCTTAACTGTAAAATCAAGGAGCTCTTTCTGACCAAGGAAGTGCAAGGGCCAACCAGAGGTACTGCTCTCCTAGACTTGGTCTCAACCAATGAAGATGATCTGGCATGTGGCTTACACATTGAGGGTAGCCTGGGCAACAACGACCATGAAATCATCAAGTTCTCTGTCCACTGCAAAGCTGACAAATCAACTAGCAATACTGAAGTCCTGGACTTCAAAAATGCTAACTTCGACAGGCTCAGGGTATTAGGAGGGGAAGCGATCTGGGAAACAAGTGAGCATGCATGAAGAGTGGCTGTTCTTCAAGGACATGATCCTCAAAGCACAAAAGAAAACCATTCCCATAAAGAGGAAAGGTAGTAGAAGGGCTGGCAAGCCCTCCTGGCTCAATATGGGCATCACGGTCCACTTGAAAAAGAAAAACAAGAGGCATACACACAGCAGAAGCTAGGGATAGTCCTCAAGGAAGACTATACAACAGTGGTCCACACTTGTAAAGAAATGATTAAGAAAGCTAAGGCGGTGACTGGGTTTAAGTTAGCCAAGGAAGTCAAGGCCAATAAGAAGTCCTTCCTTAGGTATGTAGGAAACAGAAGGAAAACAAATGGAAGCATGGGGCCCCTGCTTAACCCCTTGGAACAGCTGGTAATGGACACTCAGGAAAAAAAACTGAACTTCTGAATGCCCACTTTGCTTTGGTATTTCACCAGACCAAGGGGAAAGATAAGCGAGATAAGGATCACAGGGGGCATGGTGGGAATGATAGCCTTCCCACTGTGGATGCTGAGCTGGTGCAAAACCAACTAGAAAAGCAAGGACCAGATGGACTTCACCCAAGAGTGCTGATGGAGCTAGCTGTGGTCATAAGGAACTCCTGGCAAAACCTCTTTCAGAAATCGTGGCATGCAGGGGAGATCCCTGAGGATTGGAAGAGGGCCAACATTATGCCCATCTTCAAAAAGGGGAAGAGGGAGGACCTGGGCAACTGTAGGTTAATCAGCCTAAGCTCCATCCCAGGGAAAATCCTGGAAAAACTCATTAAAGAATCTATGTGCAATATACTCGTTGAGAGTACGATTCCGAACAACAGCCAGCATGGCTTCGTTGCGGGTAGGTCTTGTCTTACCAATCTCATCTTCTATGAACAGGTCTCTCAACACCTGGCCATGGGAGACAAGGTCGACATTATGTACCTAGACTTCCAAAAGGCTTTTGATCTAGTAACCCACAATATCCTCATGGAAAAATTGGAAGATTGTGAGCTTAACTGCTCAACAGTTCAGTGGGTGAAAAATTGGCTGCATGGTAGGACCCAGAGAGTTCTCATGAATGGATCTGCGTCATCCTGGCAAGATGTGGCCAGTGGTGTCCCTCAGGGATCCGTGATTGGACCGATGCTTGTCAGTATCTTTATCAATGATTTGGATGGGGGGGGTGAAAAGCTCACTGGCCAAGTTTGTGGACGACACCAAGTTATGGGGAGTGTGGTCATGCCAGAAGACAGGTTGCAGATATAGGTGGACCTGGACAGGCTGGAGAGTTGGGCAGACTGGAACCAGATGAAGTTCAACACTCAGAAATGTAAGGTGCTCCATATGGGGACAAACAACTCCCAACATACCTACAGGCCTGGTGGCAACAACTTGACTTGCACCACAGCCGAAAGAGACCTAGGGGTAGTGATCGACCATCGTATGAACATGAGCCAGCAGTGCAATGCTGTGGCCAGCAAGGCAAACAACACGCTGACTTGCATTAACTGTTGCATCTCATGGAAAACTAAGGAAGTGATACTTCCACTGTACTCCACACTGGTGAGACCGCAGCTGGAGTACTGCATTCAGTTCTGGGTGCTGCACTTCAATAAGGACATGGAAAAACTTCAGAAGGTCCAAAGAAGAGCCGCCCATATGATCAGGGACTTGCAAAACACGCTATACGAGGACAGGCTGAGGGACTTTGGTCTCTTCAGCCTACAGAACAGAAGGCTGAGCGGGCACTTGGCAGCACCCCATGTCTCACCCCAGGAGTGCATGCAGCAGCAGGCAGCTGCCCCCAGCCCTCACCTGAGCCCACAGCAGCCAGCCCACATCCACTCCCCCACACTGCAGGCTCCTCTCTGGCTGTGCCACCTGTAGAGGAGGGGGAGCCAGGCTCCAGGATTCAGGCTTCATTCTCCTGCCACCTCCCAGAGGTGACAGCCAGGGCTCAGGTACAGCTGCAGAGGTCAGGGGGGCTGTGGACCCAGGTCCCCAGCCTCATAGCCCTGGCAGCTAAACCACCCCCTCCAGCAGAGCCCAGGGGGCTGTGGGTGGGGATTGAGGGGCAAGGGCATGGGGCAGGGCACCAGCATATCAGGGCTCAGCACCACAAAGCAGTGGGGGACAGCTGCAGCGGGACCTGCATCCTGGTGATCAAAGGCACAAGGGAATCTCCAATTGTCCATGATAAAATATCAAATGCTAAAAATTATAGCTATTTAGAACTTATTTTATTGTGATTTTATAGTGATTGAGGCACTGGTAGGCTTCCAAATTTCATATATATCAATAAAATATTGTGTTCAACTGATACCTATGTATATAGTGGCATTTCAATTTAATCATGGAAAAAAACATGCAGATTTTGGGGGTTTCAATCAGAGAATTAGCAGTTTTGAAATGGAGAAAACCAGGATCCCTTATCATAATACCAGTCAGGTCTCACATTAACTTACATATTTTCCTATTATTGTCATCAAGAATTTATTTGAATGCTGTGTGCTTTTTGGCAAAGTAACTTGCTCACTACATTTACAGATTATTTTTCTTCTCAGGTGGAGGTGAAAACAAAGTCAAAAGAGACTTGTGCCTGATGGCTCGATATTACTCCAAGTTCTCTCTAATTTCATACAAATGTCACTGTTGCTATTCAGAATCCTGTGGATAGCAGCAACACTGATAAGAATCAGATCAATTTCACTGTGCTGCTGTGGGAAAGCTACAAACAGGCGATGCAGACATTGGAGCTATCAAAATTTTCAGGAAGAGCCTAATGGAAAAGAAGAAGTACCCAAGACATTTCATGATAGAGACCAAAAACCTTAGGGGAGGGCAGAGTAAGACACCTATTCTTTCTGCACTGTAAATACGATAAGATGTTAATTTGGATAAAACTTTTTTAATACAATGATTTAAGATGAATGTGAAGTAGTGAGGGAAAGTACAGAGGAACAGGCAGACACCCAATGCTGTGGTGGAACAAGACAAAGAAAAATCATGAAGGAACACATCATGATTACATTAGAAAAAAACAACCTGAAATCATGAGCATGGAAAAGGGAAACAGCAAAGTAAAACAAAAACAAAAAAATCAGGACTAGTTATTTTAAGAAAATGCGTTAGATAAAAGTTGATCAATAACTATCTTTGTCCCAAATCCAAAACCTGCAAAGTGTTTTGGGGATTTTTTTTGTAAAGCCATCATAGAAAGTAAAGGACTGTACACACACACACACACACACACACACACACATATCAGAACTGCCTTTATGCCAAAGAGGTATGGGAGGGGTGTACGAAGAGAGCCGTATTCAATGCAGATTTGGCCCAATTTGGGAGATAGTGATTCGATTCATTGATTCAGATCACTGTCCTGATTCGATTCAGCCAAATCTGAAGATTTGATGCCCATTTGGAGAATCAGTGATTCAGCCATAGACACCACTTTAGGATGTTTTTTCTACATACCTCAAGGTACTAGGCATGGCTTGTGAACGCTGAGATGGTGGGGCAGATGGAGCATCCCAAAGAAGTGTGCGGGGGGGGGCCACATGCTCGACGGTGGACCCAGAAGTGGAACAGAAGTATGTCTAGTCCACTTCCAGGTCCACCGCCAAGCACGTGGGGGACTCCCCGCACCCTCTTTGGCTCAGCGATCGGCCGCAGGGGGACCCCAGGTGCCCCCCAAACCTAGGAGGCACCAGTCGCTGAGCCCAGGGAGGCTGGGGTCTGGTCCACTTCTGGGTCCAGCACTGAGCATGCTGGGGACTCACCCCCGCACTCCTGTGGGACGCTCCATCCACCCCAGCATCTCAGCATTCACAAGCCGCCAGGTACCTTGAGGTACATGGAGAAAACATTTAAAGCTATATCTATGTCTGAATCATCGAATCTCTTCAAAACAATTCAGAGGGTTCCAATTTGATTCAGAGAGATTAAAGGGTTTCCTGATTCAATTCAGACTGGGAGATTCAGCCACCAAATTGAATCCGTGACTGAAGATTTGCACAGCCCTAGTATGGGATACCTTCTTAAAATAGTACTTTTAAAGGAAATAAATCACATTGGTATAGTTTTTATATATATTTTTTGAAGTTCATTCTCTCCAAGACCACAGCTTTACTTCCATACAGGTGATTTCAGCTGGCTGTGAGAATTATTTGAAGCTACATTGTACATCATATTGTTTCTTGCTCTTCTGGTGATTTTGTCCATTTTAGAAAAAGAGTTTGGGTGCGATTTTCTGCCAGTTTCTATCCTTGTTACTATTTCATATCAGACCAAACCTTTCTTTCTGAAGAGATTTTAGATGTGAACTGGTACTCAATGGAAAGATGAAATGAAACCAAGGCAAGCACAGAACCCAGAAAACTGGAGGAAGTATGGGTATTTAAAAATAGTAGTACTTGGCTGGGCTATAAAAAGGATAGTTTTCAGTTGTTTGTGGAAACATGGAAGAAATGAAGGGTAAAGTTCTTAATACACACTTTGTAAAAATAAGACAAGAAAATACAACCTGAAAATTAAGTCATTTTTTAAAAATTCCATAGCTGACTTATTACCCCATCTTATGGTTATGATTCCTTCTCCTTTTGACATAAAATGAAAATCTGGATTTTTGTTACTTTTTAACATTATGGGGTTGTTAGGATAAGGATTTAACTTATGGTCTTAAACAAGGGAAGAAATCTGAGGCACTGTGCTGACATATTATTATTCTTGCGGTATTTCACCTAGTAAATTTGATTGGCCCATGAAAACAGAGGTTCACCTAATAGAAAGTCTTAATTAAAATGTCTGTTTTTATTACCTTGAGCCCTGTTTCTGTTTCTTGACATTATGTGAAAAAATAAGATTAGCATAAAAGAAAATTCTCCAATTCCAATCACTTTCCCTATAAAATGCTATAAACCAATAAATGTCAAGTCTTAAAATATACTAGGTTTATTTTAAGTAATGGATGATGTAATGAAGGTATCCAAGAAATGATAATAGAATACAACTAAGAAAAAACAAACTGTACATTAGCTTTAGATAAAGGCATTTAACAAAACCAAGAGGAAGTATAATAAAATAGTTCTAATTCCAATCTAATGCCTACTGCATTTAATCCAGCTTCCCTCTTTAGCAGAAATAACCAACTTCTATAGATTTTTACACCAGTTAATCCAAATTTAAAAAAAAAGAAAAATTACTTATTTTAATCTTGGAGATGCATGCACTCAAAAATGTTAATTAGGATGCAACAGTTCTTGCCAATGATACTCTCAACTCTGATCTAAAGTTTGTGGTCTGCTATTCCACAGATATTAGGATATATTAACATATCAGCAAGAGATTTAATCCTATATATAAGCTAAAAACATGTATATGCTTAAACCTGAAATAGCTTCCTAGGGATAAGAGAGTCAGTCAACACCACCAATACTGCATTGCTCAGGGACTGACTTCAGCAGCGCCAATTTTAACCAGGACAAAGATGTTCCAGTTTGGGGAGGAGTAAGACCTATATCAATAGATTAGGTCAGCCTCCATGTATATTATGTTAGTGATGCACCTATATACATAGCTTAAAAAGGCAATAAAATATGTTCAGTTGATCTCATGATAACCAGGATTATAGTTGTGCAGTTCTCACAGTGATATACGAGCTGACTTTTCCCCTATGGCTGAACATGTACTTTTCCACCTCTGAAATATCCTTTGAATTTAATTGCCACAGATGGTGCAGAGAGCAGCAGGATTCAAAAAATTCGCCCTACGTACTATAAATTCAAAGCTTTCTGCCAAAGTCTGTTTTCCTCTTACAATGTTAGTCCTTTCAGTATTAACCAGTTAACCTCGTTTCCCTGGTAGATTTTTAGGGGGTAGTTAAAAACTGAAAACTAAAAGGTTATTCTGCTTGAAGATACCCGCTTTTATTTTTTTTTAATTAAGCTAAATGGGGGGGGGGGGCACAAAAATAAATGCATTTTTATTGATTTAAAAGGAGCAAAAGCAAAAAAGCAGGAAGGGGAGGGTAGAAAGTGAGTGGAAGAATTAGCTTAAGACCTTTTAGAGCAATCATAAAGTTATTGAAGACTTGATTAGTTGTGGGAATCTCACACTGAAGTTAATTTATGGGTTAATCAAAGCTCCCAAGAAAATTTTTCAACTACAGCAATAGCCACCAAAATGTGAGAGAAGTATATTTTTACTACTAAGCAATGTTATGTTTTAATCCCCTTTAATACAAGGCTTTATCCATTCCAAATTTCCAGAATGGTATTTACTTACTGTAAGTTGCCTGTATTTGCTGGTAGGCAACAGCAGTACAAGTAGCAAAGCAAATTAAGTAGAAGTGTTACCTCCAAAATCTACTACATATTCTGCTACTTGTCTAAAAAATGAAAATGCCAATAAAAAAGCTGGGATTTGTACAACATGAGTGGTTCAAATATTAGGCAAGTCATGAGATGCCAACTCCCCTTCATGTTTTTAGCTAAAAGTCATACTAAAACAGCCACAATTACTATCCCACTTTTATTTTCCTATGCAATCATCTGCTACTGATAATAGGAAAAATGGTTCTCACACATCTTAGGGCTTTACATTCTGGGGTTATGCATTGTTCAGTTCAAGGTAAGCAGGAAATCAGGAGACTGACAGTATTCTAAAATATGTTTTTAAAATGAAAACTTAAGTTAGATCTATACATTTAAAAATAATTTTAAAAAACCCAAACCTGAATGGTTTGTACCGATTCACAGAACTATTCCTTTAAGGACAGCCTTTTCATTCCTTCTCAATGCATTGGTAATAATCTATTCCCAATAATCTCACATATATGCATGCCATCACCGTAAGTAGCTGATAATAAAAGGCTGAATTCTGGATGCACTTAACTATCTGCATGGGTCTCTAAAGCAGAAGAAACAAGGGAAGCTGGTCATACAAGAATAAAATTGAGCCACGAGGCTTCCTAATGACACCTGAAAAGGTATACACTAATAATGCACAAAGCTACTATTTTGGAACCTTATCTCAGAAGACAACCATTGTCTTATTGTAAGAGAGGGTGACTCATGAATTACTATATGCTGCCATAATCCACTTGTAAAATCTAATCTCTTTAACATCTTGTGCAAGTGCACATAGAGTTTATGAAAGATAGTCAAAATGCATGTTTGAAGGTGCAATAATTAAAAAAAAGCAGAAAAAGATTTTTTTTGCGATTTCTTAGTTGGTCTAATGAAAGATATCATCTCTGAACCAAGAGTTCTAGAGTTTTGCATTTTTTTTGTCTCAGACCAACATGGCTACCAAATAACATCCCTGTTTGAAGGTACATAACTGATATTGCCCATATGTTGTTTATCATCATAATCTACCTAAGCAATAAGCAAACAAAGAGCTAACCTTAAACTGATGTAGGCTCATTCCTCAACTGCCCTCTGACGTTCACTAGGTAGAGTTTCTAGTTGTTTCTCGTGGTGGTTGCGCTTAGGATGTCTCCTTTTGCCACTCACTATAGACACCCAATGACGCGTTGGTACCCCGATTTTCCTGCCTGCCACATCTTGGATGTTATTATTCTATGCTCAAATTTGTTGATGTCACTAGTCAGGAGGGTTGTTTAAAAGAAAGTTTTGGGGTTTTTTTTGGTCTCTATTAGGATTTCATGGGTACTATCGGCAAGTTATCTCGCTCACTCCTCTGTATATTCACACATACTCGACGGTATAGATAATCATAGTCCGATTCAGATCAAAACTTGTATTTATTTATATCAATTTGGTGATTCTATTTATATACTGTTCTTATGCTATCACTATCAATTTGACTGAATGGAACCTAGTATCAATAAACAAGTCTCTTTCTTATTTGTCCATTTTGCATTTCTATCCTTTTTGTGGGCTTTTATCTCAAAACCTAGCTATATACTCCCTCTTTACTTCATTGGCTGATAAGTCTATTCCTTTTTTTTTTTTTTTGCACGTGTCTGATGCCTCAGGTCCTTTCGATGGGCACTCAGACACTGTCTCCACAGCTGAATAATCATGGGTCAATTTCACTCTTTTCTTTTCCTTTGCTTCCTTTCCAGGTTGGCAGTGCAATACGCATCCTGCGGTGTTTATCTACTCCCGGATCCACCCCTTGCTCCCAGAGCTCTGTTCCTCCTGCCAACATCATGAGATCCTCAGGTAAGTTACTGATCCCCTGAGGATCCTCTTTCCTCTCTCGTTCAGGCTACTTTTTCACTGCTGCCACTGCCACACACCAATCTCAGAGCTTCTAACCTTATATGGTATCAGCTCCGGAAGCGGCATTCTCCGGGTCCTTTCACTGCCGCTGCACTTGCTCCTTCACACTCATGTATAAAAAAAAGAAGCCAATAGGGCTGTATGAAACAGCACCATTTCATTTTGACTTCTATTTCAGCATTTCAAATGGACAGTGTTTCGTTGCACTGTTTCAAAGCACTGTACTGTTTCATTGAAACTGCTTCACTGTTTCAATGTTTTGCCCATAGGCTATAATGGGGAAATCATGAAAATGCCTGTACTATCATTTGTTTCCTTATTTGAGTGAAAACAGCAGGGGTAGTAGCCCCTGCTGAGGCCACTAAGCCTGCCAAGTTTCAAGGAGCTAGGTGCAGGGGTTTCTGGGAAACTGCACTTTGGAAGCTGCTGGAAGACACAGCTCAGTAAGCCGACCCCAAGCCACAGAGAAAGCCAAGTTCAAACAATGCTTTCTGCTGTTTTTCCATCCCTCCCCCAGAGCACTGGAATTGGAAGGGACCTCAGGGAAGGATCACAGTCACTGGCCAGCTACACAGTCAATATCAGAACAGTCCTTCCCCCTTCCTCTCCTTAGTTTCTGTTTAGCTTCAAGCAAGCCTGGCTTTGAAACATTTCAAACGTTTCGAAGCCTTTCATTTCGATTTCACTGTTTTGAGCTCGAAACACGCTGAAACAGCTTTGAAACCAAACACGTGTTGAAATTTTGCACAGCCCTAAAAAACAATTCTATGGTAATGTGCTTGTTCTGGCCTACATAACCCCAAACAGTATGAGCCCTATGTACCCAAGATACCACCTTCTCCCTTACGTCCAGTCATGATCCCTAAGGCCAGCCAAAAGCAGCCTCCTGCAAATATATCAGTACATCAAATCTACTTGGTGATAACTGCAGAGAATGATCTTCCACGCATTTCTTTTCAGCTCTGAAATGCCTTCCCTCAAGGCCCACCACAGTAAGGGTGGATAAAATCAACAATTTAAAAAAAAATTTTAATTGGATTTTTATTTATGTAAATCAATTTTTTATGTAATCATTTTTTGTCAAGATGCTTTTAAAAAAATAATTTATATAAAGATAGTTTTAAATGTAATATATGTTAAAGCTCAAAGATATCATCTTTGATTATTACAGGGATTATAACTTCTAATTATACACTATTTGAGACGATATATTCACAATACCTTTTTAGAAGTTTTATAAATAGATCACAACAGACCATGGACTATATTACAGGCCAAATCTTATGGAGTTCCCAGAGGCTCCACTATAAATTAGTAAAGATTAAAGAAAACCACTCTACCCAATGGGACTCAGTGCTCAGTCTAGAAGATCCCATTAAGCATCTCTCTGATGCCTAGTTTCAGTTCTCAAACTGGATTTGTGTCTCTAGAGATCACAGGCAGACAAGGTTCTTTAGGTAGATGCAATATCTTTTATTAGACCAACTAAATGGATGGAAAAATTGTTCTTTGCAAGCTTTTGGGCACGAACACCTTCTTCAGGCATAGGGAGAGTTTGCTGTCTCCAGAGATAACATCCTTGCTAACAGCAGCATATGGAGATGAGAGATAACAGACCTGAGATTACCCACCCATCAGCCTTATTGTCTCTCTACAGGTTTGTGTATACACAGTCAACTTCTTACCTTTCTATAAAAGTGCTAAGTTTCAAGAAGTTAAATGAATAAAGGATATCAAACAACAAGAATGCACCTTTTCTAGAAAGCAATGATTAAATTGAGGCTTCCTGACCAGTGATTCAAATCATGATTTAAATACAAACCACCCTGGTCCGAGTCCAGACATCTTTTGGAAGCGCTGTAAGAACTTCCTGTTAAGGCAGGCACAGTCACTAGACCAGAGGTTCTCAAACTGTGATCCGTGGACCACCGCTGGTCCACAAGCTCCATTCAGGTTTTCTGCAGAAAGGTGACCCAAGGCTAAAGCTGACAAACATTACACCTGACTTCCCAGAACTTTGCTCAAAAAAAACAGGCACATCCATAGCATTAGAAAGGTATGACTACTGATATTAAAATACAAGTTGTGTGCTTTGATTTGTACAACAAAAAAAAGTTTATTAACTGATCCACTGAGACCCTCAGCAATTTTCAAGTGGTCTGCAAAAATGAGTTTGAGGACCACTGCACTAGACAAAATTAACATGAAATGTTGTCTAGGGAGTCTCTGTTTTATCTTAATGTTCTATTTATTTTTAAGTTGTTCTGGCCCTCTTGTTGCTGTCCTCTTTTTAAGTTATTCCATTTTCTTATTGTAAACTTCCCCAAGCCTTCGTTGGGAAGGGCAGCATATAAATCAAATAAACAAATAAATAATTTTGGGTGTAGAGGGAACATAAGATTTAAAAAGATTAGGACGGGGGATATAAAAAGTTCTGACCTAAGACTCTGCCATAAAAAAAATGAATTAATTTGGTGACTGTATTAGGGCTGTATTAGGAGAATTATCTTGCTAATTCTCAAAAGAAAGGAATTTTGAAAAGGGAAAAAAAACATTTGGAACAAAGAACAGTGCCCTGTTAAAGTGGAATCAGAATAAACTGACAGTGGAGAGGTGAGGAGTGTGCAAAGGGTTACAGTGCTACAGAGAAGTTTCCAGGATTAAACAAGAAAAAAAAAAAAGATTACTGGAGAAGACTTCTTCTTTGGCCCTCCATGTTGCATTCATCATCATTTATTCCTAATGTGAGAATTCCATTTTTAACATGGTGAATCTGTAACACCATATAAAAAGAGAGCATACTGTTGAATAAAATCAGTTTCTAGAGCCAAATGCTTCGAAGCCAGCAAAATGCTGCAGAAAGTGAGACACCTAGATAGCAATGTGAAAAGGAAGGACTCTATTCACTTGGTTTAAATATCTTTGTAACATGCAGCTATGTTTTGTAAGGGCTCTCTTGAACTATGGGATGGTTTCCTCAAGTAAGGCGAAGAGTGGAATTATTTTATCCTCACAGGCATAAATTTATTGGCCAAACTGGTGTTGAGGAGTATCCCTTCTCCTCCACCCTTTCTTATCCTAAACCTTTGTATTTTTTTGCTACATACTAGGAAGCAAATAAAGGCCTCAATTCAACAAGGTACTTAAGAACATGCTTAATACCACTAAAGTCAATGGAACTACTCACGGGTTTAAAGTTAATCATATGCTTAAGTGCCTTGCTGAATCAAGTGCCTTTTGGGATCCATTTGTTTATTTCCCTGATGTTGTGCCACTACCACTATTCCAAATTATAGCAAAACAGCTCCAGCAAGAAGTACAGCATTAGTTTCTTAACAATAAAGCATTATTTTTATTTTAAAAGTTATAATGCAAAAAATATCATCTATTCATTATTGTGGTTAAGAGCTAAAAGGACTATCACATTTTAAATCATTTTCTGATAAGATACAGGTTATTCTTGTTACTCACTTGAAAAAAAAACAACAAAAAAACATTTTCCATTCTAAGAGTTCAACAAAATTCAAAATAATTCCTCACTGAATAGAATGTTTGTTATTTCTATCAGCTAATACCAGTTAAGCTCACTGACATCTAATGTCATAATAAAATTTCACAGACTATTTCAAGCATAGAAAATTGAGATCACACTTGTGAAGACAGTTCATTAAAGAACAAACTGGTTTTAAAAATGAAATACGAGTATGAAAAATACATTTTTCAGATGTAATGGCTACATTTCAGTTCTCATCTAGTGTAAAAAAATTGGTAAGTGACTTTGAAAGGTCACAGATTCATATTTAAGAGCAATAAACAGAAATTTGGAAGGAGCTGGTATAAATAAGACTTTGTGCAAAATAACTGCACTCTTGCTCTTTCCATGTAGTGTGCAAGGACCAGAGATTATTATTTCACTGGTGAGATCAACAGACCCTAGATAAATGCATCCTGTTCTGAAAATGCAATATGATGGCTTATATATTTGCATGGTCCAAGGAAAGTTGAGGGACAAAAATGTTTAAAAATATTAAAAAGCATAACAACATAAACAGAGTTAGTAATTAATGCTATGCATCTTTGGAAAGCGATTCTGCTTTTTAACCACCTCCTCTGCACATGTTCATTCTGACCTTACTTCAGATGGCCAGTATATTGAGAAATGGTTAAAGCTAGAAATGCTGTGGCATGCCATAAGAAACTGTCCTTTCATTTTTCAGACAGTATAAAGCATTAACAAAAATAATTTTCAAAGAACCCAAATGACTTAAAATGCCCAAATCCCATGTTCTCAAGTTTAATTGGGTCACTGAAAATAGGACTTGGTAGCCCAGTTCTTTTGGGCATATCTGATAAATTTTACTCTAAGTCTTTAAATCCATCTACAAGTAAAAAACTTCTACTGGTTGCTTTAAACATTTTTTTTGAAGTAAGAAACAATATGAGAGCTATCAGGAAGCACTGATTATAAAGAATAGGTACCACAAAACTCAAAACAGTTTTCAGCGTTTGAGGGATTTGGGCTGGGGATGATAGCAGTAGTAACATTTCTAAGATCCAGTTCTGGAGAATTGACCAAAACTAAATTCAAAAGAAAAAAAATTCTGACTTGAAACTAGGAGATATAAACCCCAGAGCACCAACCCTAGGACTAAGACCAGTATTTGCACTTTATATGTTATCTACTGCAAAACAAAATTTTACTTGGCTCAAAACAGCTTACCTAAAAAGGCTCAACTGTTCCTAAGCTCTATCTGCTTTGGAAAAAGGAAACAATGTTTCTCGGCCTACACTGGATAAGAAGGCAGGACATTATCGGTCTAAAATAAAAGGGAGATTTCATCCTCTGGACCTAGGCATGACCCAGTTTGCTGCATTCAGTGAACAATAAAGTATTTTAAAAATTAAATATGGCAACAGGAATTCAAAACAGCCAATTGTCTCTCTACAGTTACATTTGAAATAAAAAGTCCCAATCTTAGAAAACCTCCTAAGCAGGGTCCCACTGAAGTTAATGGGATCATTTGTGGGTATAAATGGTCTGCTTCAGGTGATCTTTTTGTAGGTTCAGTCAAAGTTGTTTATCATAAACTTTAAAACACCTTCTGTTCCTCAGTGCTTATCACCTCTGCTCACAAAGCCTAGGGAAGTGTTTCCTAAATAAAACACTTACACATGCCTCTGAACCATCAACTCCCGGAACATCCTAAAGAAAAAATTAGAACCAACAGCATTAAACCATCTATTCCTTCTTAAACTGAAATAAATATCGAAGGGTATGGTGGGACAAAAGTAGTAGGTCATTTTTGTGGCTTAGTAAACTGTGTAACTTTTTAAGACTTAAACTGTTTTAGGTTTTTCTTGGGGTTCTCTCTCTGTATTGGATGTTAAGGGGGGGGGGACAACCCCTAAATCTTCCAAACTAGCATGTAGCTAGTCTTTTGGCAACACTGTTTGTAATAAATTAATCCATAAGAAACAATTATGTCTGACATAAGCATATCCCTTATAAACTGTAGGTCATCAAAACTTTACATGATGAATGTACGAATCTGTTGGTCAAAAGTAATGTCTTTGCTACTAGAGTTGCAGTTTCCACTACCAGGTAAATGGGAAGTTTTGTCAGAGTAGCTAGAATGATAGTGGGGGAGGAGGGAAGAGACAATGACCCGCAGGTAACCTGAACTTTTGTCTTCTGTTCTCAGCAACTATATACTGTGATAAAAACAGGAAGTGTTTATACAGTGAAATTTACGTTAAAGGTTTAAAGTATGTAAGAGCATAAAGCAAGTGTTAGGTCTGAAATATATTTGCAGTTCTCAGAAGCATTAAGAACTCTAATGAAATAAGCAGATTACTAGTGAGGAGGAAAAAAAGCTATCCAAAATATCTACAAATGACTGTCACCACACTAAAATGTTAGGACAGAAGTTCATGAGTATGACAGGTGGTGGCGGAGAAGTGAAGGGAGAAAAAAAAAATCTGTCTGTGAGGAAGCAATTTACTTACACTGATAACAGGGCAATGGTGTCAATACTCTCTCTCATTACTAAAATGGTAGCAAAAATAGCTGTACTGTTCATCCAAGGATAAGCAAAACTATGCTACCTGACTGAACTTGTCTACCATACAAAGATATTGTAACTTGCCCTACAATGAAAACATTACTTCAAATAAAAGGGCATTTGCAAATGCAGTACAGAACTGCAGTATAGCAGCCACACAGAACTCATAAACACTGTATCTGGACTGCAAGTCAAGTTTGTGTGCGGCACTTGACTTACTTTAGAACCAAGTAGAAGATATTTGCCATGAAGTTGTACTGGTATTTTTACACTTCATTTGCAGGAAGAAGAAATCATGCCCTCTTTCTAGTACAAGGATGAAAACAGTAGCCACAGAAACTCTGTGCAAACTGAACAGTGCGTTAGAGCTCCAACGTGCTTGTAATAACAGGCATCTTGGACCCCTTCACCATTTCAGACCCCACAGTGTTCACTTGGACAATTTATGCATGGCAGATTTCAAGACTGAAGAACACGTGGATGCTAAGGTCTCTTAACTCAGCTTCCATTGTGCGGTCTTCAGACAGAGCTCAAGGAATGCAAAGCACAGGCTTTCTGCATTAGGGTGAGTGACATGCCAGCTCAGCTACAGGACACAGAACAGGACCTTCAGATTCAAGCCTTCAACCTACCTTCAATTTCAATTTTCTGTTATAAAAATGGAAAAACACTCTGAGATCCAGCAAGATCATAATATAATTTTCAATGAGGAGCTAAATAGAAAGAGATATAAAACTGAACTTGAAACAAAAGAAATGGGAATATTAGAAAGGATTATTTTTCTCTAGGTAAAAACACCAAAATCAAGTCCTTACTTCCAAAATTCACACACTGGGACAGATTCTTATTCCTCCTTACAAAAAGCAAGTACCCAATAAGCACCTGATAACTCAAATATGGAACTTAAAACCTTAAGTCTAAAAACCATTCTAATTTTGTCTTCGCCATACTTTAGTTACATTGACATTATTCCAAAAATGTGATTGGTCAGCTTCTAGTCACAAATCCAACAAAACCAAAAAGACCAATCAAAAACCTAATCAGAAAGTCAGCCTTTCTATTCCTCACCCTGAAGCAGACATATCCAAGTAAACCTTTTTCTTTTTACTGTAGATTTTTTTTTCATTATAAGTTCACTATAACCTATAAGAACAAAAATGTTCTTTTTTATGGGTCATGTACATTTTAGTAAATGATGAAAAGGCTTTATTCCCTCCGGGAATTTTAAGGACCCTAAAATACTAGTTAAGAGAAGTCAGGCAATAATTAAGTCTGGAGGCACGGATTATCTCAACTAGCATGATCAAAAGTCAAGAGATAAAACTCACTGTCAGGCACACTGTATCCTGATATACTGAATGAACATTTCAAACTACCATTGAACTAACATTTCAAACTACCATTAATCAGTCATATTTTGCTAAAGAAAAAGCAAGCTAAAGACTGATCAGCAAGTGTAATAATGTTAAGCTTTCTTCCTATAAACATGGATACAAACTAGTAATTGTACTGAACTCAAAGGGACTAGTGCTGTGAATGAAGTTTCTGACATAAGAGTGTTTACCAAATCAAGGCAATAATTTGTGGGTATGCATTTTATGTTAAAGGACTGGATACACATAAGTATTAAAATAAAGAGTTAAGAGCAAATTTATTATAGTAGATTTAGTGAAGAGGCTGATTGCATCCTCTGAATAGGCACCTACCAGTGGCTAAGGCAAAAAATGAACTTTAAGGACTACGAACAAAAACTCTGTTCACTTTAATAATGATAACTACAAAAAAAATAAAAATAAACGTTGCAGTTTTTTCACCGTGGTACACTTAGGCAATAATTTGAGTATAACTCCCAACCATGAGGCAAAAAAGAATGGCTACTTTCTAATAAAACTATGGGCCTCAATTGTGTGATGACTTATGTATGTCCTCAGCTTCATAAACCATTAGGCAGTGGAATTACTCCACTGTGGATGAAATCCCGGCTTCACTGAGGCAGTGCAAATTCTGCCATTGATTTCAGTGGGCCCAGGACTGTGCTCCTGTGCTGCTCTTTGCAAGACGGCCACCCTAGCTATTACCCAAGCTTCCTGCTCTGATGGTTACAACTTTAACATATTTTGATTACTATCTGCAGTTTACAGAAAGTCATTTCTCCTCTTTTGACATCTCTAGAATATAGCCACTATTGCAAAAATGTTTTTCCCCTGGTAGAAAAGCATTTAACATTTCATGAATATATTTTGCTAAACATAGATTAAATGCTCTTATTTTCATGTTAGTATGCAAAAAGCATATTAGGAGAAAAGTAAGTACAGCAGTGTTTCAGAATTTCTGAAACTACCAGAAGAAATGTTCCCCAGTAGAATTTATTTTTTCCTGAGAGAATGAAAGCAATGCAAGTTTTCATTTTCTTGACATTTCTGAGGCTTCAAAACCACAGCTAAAGGATTTAAACCGTCTGACTGAGACCATGATATACTGTACTGGTATGTTAAGAGAGCTCTTACAGTATAAGTAGATCTCCAGGACAACATTTTGTTTTGGACTAAATCATTTTGGCTATCTTGACATTTTAATTAAGGCTTCCAATGAAAACAAAAAGTCTACTGTCAGTAAATGTTCAGTTTACAGATTTACAATGGAAGAATGAGACAGCTGACATAAAATACACCAAAGCTGGGGAAAATAACTAACACAGAAGTGAAAGAGGGGGCAAGTTGTACTGAAAAGGGAAAAAGTTCATTGATGTAGCTAAACAAAGGCTTACACTAGAGGAGCAGAGGCTGACTTGTAAGTTACTCATCACCACACCTGAAATCTTCGAAAGATCTGAATGTGGATTTCGTGACTGCATCTCTGGCATGCACACAAAACCTAATCGATAATCCTGCAAACTGTTCCACTTTTTAAAAAAGCCTGAAACTCTCTCTGCCACTGTGTACCACGGGCTCCTGGGCTACATAAACCTATGGTCTGGGTCAGTTCTGACCATCTTAGGAAAAACCACCAGAGTCCTAGGGTCCAGAAGGGAAGCCTGCTTTTGCTTGACCAGAGTTTCAAGCAGATTTTTGACGGGGCTCCAACAGCTGAAGCGCGTGGAAG
>NW_005842253.1:714481-714928 GCF_000455745.1 Alligator sinensis
AACACCAAGCAAGTAGTGCGCGCTAATGGGGGGAAAAAGAGAAAAGAAAAGAAGTCTGTGCCTTTTACTATCTGCTCTTCCTAGGGGAAAGGCTTTAGCTAGTTCCCCTAGAACCAAGGGAAAGGCCTGGTTGACAGCGACCACCTCTTGCCTAGCAGTAATGGTGTCCAAGGACCATTTAAGGGAAAAATACTACCACTACTAATAATAATACTAGGCAGCCTCCAGGGACACGCAGGGCAGGAAAGAAGAACCCCTGCTGCTAACTTCCCTACAGCAAACACACAAGCAGGCAAACTTTCTCCAGGAGCCCTGGGGCAGGAGCCTGCAGCCCGAGGCAGAGGCAGCGTGTCCCACCTCGCGGCGGGGGAAGCTGCGACCCCCGGGCCGGGCCGGGCGCCCCCAGACGCGTTTCCGAGGCGGGCCGGAGCCGGAGCGCGCAGGGCG